>NW_026704014.1:0-300000 GCF_958295425.1 Solea solea | reverse complement strand
CACAGTTTAAGTGAGGACACGCACCGCGGCCGCGGAACCACAAGGCTCCCCAGTTACGACAGGTACCGCCGCCGCAGCGCACGGCACCGGAACCGCAGCCGCGGAGCGCACGGAGCGCACAGCAGCCACGGAGCCCGCGCAAACCGAGATACATTCAAGATACATTCTCAACATTAACTTCATAAAAAAAGTGCGGTGCGCCCGGCCCCGCCTCGGCCCGGCGCGTGTCGGTCTTCACTTAAGCCGCGCGGCGTGGCGCAGCGCACAGGCGCACCCTCCATATCCGCACAACGGCGCGACGCGCACCGCAGCCGCTGAACCACCAGGCTCCTCAGTTGCCACACGTACCGCAGCCACAGCACACGGCACCGAGATCCCACCTCGGCCCGGCGCGTGTCGGTCCTCACTTAAGCCACGCGGCGGGGCACACAGTCAGCGCAAACACGACACGTACCGCCGCCGCAGCGCCAAACGCACAGCAGCCGCGGAACCAGCGTCTCAGCAGACGCCATCCCTGCCGTGAAAACGCGGAAACACACTAAACTACAAACAACGCCACATTTCACAAATAATACATGCAACATGTTTACCTTTTTATTGACAGTGCTTCTATTTGACTATTGCATCGCAAGTAGTGATGATGACATCATGTTTTCTTTTTTAAGTTGAATGATTTGTCTGAATACACTGAAAACACTGAACATGTGTTTGTTCCCGAGCCACTCCATATCCACACTCCGGCGCACCGCTGCCGCTGAACCACCAGGCTCCTCAGTTGCGACACGTACCGCAGCCACAGCACACGGCACCGAGATCCCACCTCGGCCCGGCGCGTGTCGGTCCTCACTTAAGCCGCGCGGCGGGGCACACAGTCAGCGCAAACACGACACGTACCGCCACCGCAGCGCCAAACGCACAGCAGCCGCGGAATCAGCGTCTCAGCAGACGCCATCCCTGCCGTGAAAACGCGGAAACACACTAAACTACAAACAACGCCACATTTCACAAATAATACATGCAACATGTTTACCTTTTTATTGACAGTGCTTCTATTTGACTATTGCATCGCAAGTAGTGATGATGACATCATGTTTTCTTTTTTAAGTTGAATGATTTGTCTGAATACACTGAAAACACTGAACATGTGTTTGTTCCCTTTTCAGGATGAGTTGGAAGCAACCCAAGAGGGGCAGTGGCCCTGGTGGCAGTAGTGAATGAAGATCAGGTTAGTTTACTGGCCTCAGTACAGTCCTCACAGTTTAAGTGAGGACACGCACCGCGGCCGCGGAACCACAAGGCTCCCCAGTTACGACAGGTACCGCCGCCGCAGCGCACGGCACCGGAACCGCAGCCGCGGAGCGCACGGAGCGCACAGCAGCCACGGAGCCCGCGCAAACCGAGATACATTCAAGATACATTCTCAACATTAACTTCATAAAAAAAGTGCGGTGCGCCCGGCCCCGCCTCGGCCCGGCGCGTGTCGGTCTTCACTTAAGCCGCGCGGCGTGGCGCAGCGCACAGGCGCACCCTCCATATCCGCACAACGGCGCGACGCGCACCGCAGCCGCTGAACCACCAGGCTCCTCAGTTGCCACACGTACCGCAGCCACAGCACACGGCACCGAGATCCCACCTCGGCCCGGCGCGTGTCGGTCCTCACTTAAGCCACGCGGCGGGGCACACAGTCAGCGCAAACACGACACGTACCGCCGCCGCAGCGCCAAACGCACAGCAGCCGCGGAACCAGCGTCTCAGCAGACGCCATCCCTGCCGTGAAAACGCGGAAACACACTAAACTACAAACAACGCCACATTTCACAAATAATACATGCAACATGTTTACCTTTTTATTGACAGTGCTTCTATTTGACTATTGCATCGCAAGTAGTGATGATGACATCATGTTTTCTTTTTTAAGTTGAATGATTTGTCTGAATACACTGAAAACACTGAACATGTGTTTGTTCCCGAGCCACTCCATATCCACACTCCGGCGCACCGCTGCCGCTGAACCACCAGGCTCCTCAGTTGCGACACGTACCGCAGCCACAGCACACGGCACCGAGATCCCACCTCGGCCCGGCGCGTGTCGGTCCTCACTTAAGCCGCGCGGCGGGGCACACAGTCAGCGCAAACACGACACGTACCGCCACCGCAGCAGCCGCGGAATCAGCGTCTCAGCAGACGCCATCCCTGCCGTGAAAACGCGGAAACACACTAAACTACAAACAACGCCACATTTCACAAATAATACATGCAACATGTTTACCTTTTTATTGACAGTGCTTCTATTTGACTATTGCATCGCAAGTAGTGATGATGACATCATGTTTTCTTTTTTAAGTTGAATGATTTGTCTGAATACACTGAAAACACTGAACATGTGTTTGTTCCCTTTTCAGGATGAGTTGGAAGCAACCCAAGAGGGGCAGTGGCCCTGGTGGCAGTAGTGAATGAAGATCAGGTTAGTTTACTGGCCTCAGTACAGTCCTCACAGTTTAAGTGAGGACACGCACCGCGGCCGCGGAACCACAAGGCTCCCCAGTTACGACAGGTACCGCCACTGCAGCGCACGGCACCGGAACCGCAGCCGCGGAGCGCACGGAGCGCACAGCAGCCACGGAGCCCGCGCAAACCGAGATACATTCAAGATACATTCTCAACATTAACTTCATAAAAAAAGTGCGGTGCGCAGACGTAAGTTTGACGTTACTTTGTTTCCTTGTTTTCTCACTGACTCCAGTCTTCTTCTCATCTCTTGTCTTTAATGAAACCATCACAGTCCCATGTTTGTGTCTCACTCTCTGTTTGCAGCACCAATGCAAACCTGCTACAGTACAAACCTGCTACAAACCCCAGACTGGATTCGGTTTACTGGCGTGAGTACAACAGAAAGTCATCACAACCAGACAGAAACAAACCGCAAACACACTTAACACTTGAATCTAAGTGTAGAGTCGAACGTTAACACTTTAATTTTGATCATATGACATTAAACTAATATTTAATTACCTCATTTATTTTTTTTATAATTTTAATAATGTAAATATTAGCATTTTAGCTCAATAGCTTCCAGGCAATGTGACCCAAAGACTCCAAATGAGTGTACAAACATAGTACTAGACTGCCTAGTCAGGACACACCTCTTTATATTCCATTTAAATACTTGATTTACTTTCAATCATTTCTTTAATGCAAATATTAGCATTTTATCTCAATCGCGTCCAGGCCATGTGACCCTAAAGATTCCAAAACAGTGCAGCAACATAGAACTAGACTGCCTAGTCAGGACACACCTCTTTTTATTCCATTTTAGTACCTCCCATAATTTTTTTTAATCCATTTTTAACGGTAATTCGTTGATGGTCCCTAAATGAGACCACGGTTGTTGAGAGCGATGGGTCGGACTTTGTACAAGCCGTGATCGTGCACCTATCTCGGGGTGGAGAAGGAGGAGGGTGCCGTTGGATCTGGAGCGAATGTCTGTTGAATATCCAACCTGGAACTGATTTCAGCGCGGTACGTTGTCGGAGGTGATCAGCTCCGACCTCTGCGGACGCTCGGTGCTCACAGTGCCCAGGGCAGAGCAGCGTTACCTCGGCCTGTCCTGATGAAATGATCCGCTGGCTCAGACGTCTCTCAGATGCTTGGTGTGATCCATAGATTTGTGGTTGACGTGTTACTTTGTTTTTAATGTAAACACTTTGTATATTATTACTAATAATTGATTTTACCTTCGAATTTTAGGTTTATATTAAAGTGGCACGGCCATTGTATATGTATTTGTTAAAATCCCAAGTCTCCTCCTCACCTGCCTCATCACTGGCTCACCTACCTGGACCACACCCCTAATCCTATATAACCCGCCCCTTCCGCCCTTTGACCCCCCTATTTTCCCTCCAAACAATCCACGAGAACAAAGGGACACTGGCTGTGAGTTTTATGGACGTTCACTCATTTAATGATTCATTTGGTTGATACTACATCTTGTATGAAGACTTACTTATTGCTTGTGTGTCATTATACTAGATTCCTGAGTTTAATCCTTTGCTAAAGAGAGGAAAGTAAGAGTGGATGTATTATTGATGTTAGTCTAAGACAACCTCATTTCTTATTGTATATTTGATACTTTCTAGATTGTAATATTTCCTTTATCATTTTCATATAGACAGAATCATCCACCATTACCCCTCATCACCGACTACCGTTTACTTGGAAATAAAATATTGCAACTTGGAAAGCTGCCTGGATCCTGTGTTTAAATGTGCACCCAACATATGATGTTCAGTCAATCACCGCCACTATAGTGTACAGTTCTTTCATATTTGTGTATGTATTTGAATATAAATGTACAATTGTAAGTTCAAATAAATAATACATTAACTGTCAGTTGATGTACTGATATCTATGAGTAGTCTAGTGAAAAACAGACGTAGCACCATCAGTAGCTCTTTGTGTTTTATGTCACAGGTCTCCATCAACATATGCAGCACTCGGGCATGAAGAAACTGTGAATTCAGCTCCTCCTTGCCGAACTAAAAGAGAGACGACCTGCACTCTTTAGTGAAGCTCAAGTGAGTGAAAGAGGATGGTGACACCCACACACTGTCAAAGTCATCGTTGTAGCAATGCCTCATCTGGAAAAGAGTTTTAATATGACAGCGAGGCTCATTTCAGCACCGTGGACAGCGCTATGAAATCACGGCACACATTGACAAATAAAATCATGCGCATGCTCAAGCTACAATACAATTTCAAATGCATTCTTTTCTTTTTATTAAGATACAAGGAAGTGCGGTGCGGCCCGACGCGTGTCGGTCTTCACTTAAGCCGCGGCGCACCCTCCATATCCACACTCCGGCGCGACGCGCACTGCAGCCGCTGAACCACCAGGCTCCTCAGTTGCGACACGTACCGCAGCCACAGCGCCCAGCCCTGCCGAGATCCCACCTCGGCCTGGCGCGTGTCGGTCTTCACTTAAGTCGCGCGGCGTGGCGCACAAACCTACAAACCTGCTACAAACCCCAGACTGGATTCGGTTTACTGGCGTGAGTACAGTCCTCACAGTTTAAGTGAGGACACGCACTTGTATTCTCAGTTTGGTATAAGATGTGAGTACAGTGTAACGCAACATTTCACAACTAATACATGCAACATGTTTACCTTTTTATTGACAGTGCTTCTATTTGACTATTGCATCGCAAGTAGTGATGATGACATCATGTTTTCTTTTTTAAGTTGAATGATTTGTCTGAATACACTGAAAACACTGAACATGTGTTTGTTCCCTTTTCAGGATGAGTTGGAAGCAGCCCCAAGAGGGGCAGTGGCCCTGGTGGCAGTAGTGAATGAAGATCAGGTTCCTGCAGGAGTTCCCTTTGAAACTCACCATGTGTCTCTGGTCCTCACAATCAGGTTGTAATGGCTCACACACTGATCTACGCTCTCCATTTGAAGTTGTCAGAAGTAGAATGTAATAATTTGATTTAGTAGAAAGAAAAGAGTCAATTCAACTTAAGTATTAACATTTGTATAAAGAAGATCATTTCAGTTCAGATAAATCCGTTTCACATAAGTGTCACATACTTAGTAGTTTTCATTAACTGAATGGAATTAGTACAATGCACTTTACCCAAGTTACTTTAACAACAAATACTTGAGTTACTTGTACTCAAATCAAATACTTTTGTATGCTTAAATTGTTTGAGTTAATAAACTTAATTGGTTTCCTAAATGGTTAAAGTTGAAGTAACTCATTCCCCGCAGACAAGATACATTCTCAACATTAACTTCATAAAACCAGAGACCATTATGGCTACATTGTTGAAATGAAAGAAACACACTCAGTGCAAACATAGCCACAATCTGGAAATATAAAATGAGGTGGCCCCGTGACCCTGCCGACACCGAGGCTCATTTCATCACCGTGGACAGCGCTATGAAATCACGGCACACATTGACAAATGAACTCATGTGCATGCTCAAGCTACAATACAATTTCAAATGCATTCTTTTCTTCTTTTTTTTTAGATACAAGGAAGTGCGGTGCGCCCGGCCCCGCCAGGATCCCACCTCAGTCCGGCGCGTGTCGGTCTTCACTTAAGCCGCGCGGCGTGGCGCGGCACACAGGCGCACACTCCATATCCACACTCCGGCTCAACGCGCACCGCAGCCACTGAACCACCAGGCTCCTCAGTCACAGCGCACATGTTTTCAATAATAAGCCCCGCCCCAAACATTTCAAGCTTTCACACCTGATTGGCTGACCATTGTGCCAATATTTAAACTCCTGTGTTGACAGCCGCACCAGAGGGACAGATCACAGACGTAAGTTTGACGTTACTTTGTTTCCTTGTTTATTCACTGACATCAGTCTTCTTCTCATCTCTTGTCTTTAATGAAACGATCACAGTCACCTGTTTGTGTCTCACTCTCTGTTTGCAGCATCAACGCAAACCTGCTACAAAACCCGGACTGGTATTCATGGACGGACTGAACTGGATTCGGTTTGATGGTGTGAGTACAACAGAAACTCATCACAACCAAACAGAAACAAACACACTTAACACTTAATTGTAAGTGTACACTCAAACTTTCACACTTTTTTTTATCATATGACATTTAAACTAATATTTAAATAAACATTTAGTTTGGAATGAGTATCAAGTAAAACCTGAAGTGGAGCTCCACTGAATATTATTCTTATTATTATTATTATTATTATTATTATTATTATTATTGTTGTTACTAAGTGATGACGAAAAAAACCCAGGTTAGTATTTTGTAACCTAAGAAAACCAATGTGATGTAAGTAATTATTGAAAAGGCTATTTATTAATTTAAATAATTAATGACACTGAAGTCATTATTTAATGGTGTATTTATTAATATAAATCATCTAAAAAGGCTTGGGTTTCTAGTAACTAACTGGTGCTAACTAACTCAGCAGCCAGGAGTCACACTGTGAGTGGCTAATTGGAAGAATCAGTAGAGGAGAGGAAAGTAGAGGAAACCAGGTGCATGTACAGTGAATTTGGTCAATATTGCTTCTTGCAATAAAGAGTTACAGGGTGCTGTCACATTTCGGCAGGGCCTGCCGAGAAGTGACTGCACCCTGTAACTCTGGATTGTTAGGGCTTACATTCTCTATCTTTTCAGCATTAGCAGTCGAGGAAAACAGGTGCATGTACAATGAATTTGGTCAGTATCGCTCCTTCAAACAACGACTTATAGGGTGTACCCTGTATACAGTATTATATCTACCAGTAGACCTACGCTCACTACCTCTTAACCGATGCGCGTTCCCGTCGGAGGCAGTCATTTTTCGGCAAGGTTCAATGTGTT
The DNA here is from genome assembly GCF_958295425.1 of Solea solea. NCBI lineage: Eukaryota > Metazoa > Chordata > Actinopteri > Pleuronectiformes > Soleidae > Solea > Solea solea. Next base: position 292,656 of record NW_026704014.1, on the reverse strand, counting down.
GTGCCTTCAGATGGTGTTCTGCACACTTTGGTTGCGCTGATTTGAGTTCCTTTTGCTTTCTTAGCATGGCCTTTCTGCTGATCGTTGACCTCAACATGGCATCACTGTATATTTTCTGTTTGTCACACCGTGGTTGTGCAAGCAGTTTCTAAAAATACTACCAGTAACCATGCCACATTAAAAGCTCCTTGAATCACCTTTCTTCCTAATGCTGATAGTCTGTTTGAACTTGATTTGGGCGTCCTGATCATGTCTACCTGCCTAAATGCAATGACTTACTGCCATGTGATTGGCTCCTTCAATCAGTGTGTTCATAAACAGAAAATGTGTACCTAATAAATTGGCAGATGTGTGTTTAAATCCAACCAGGAAGGAATATAGAAAGCAGTTTATAGTAGACATGTAGTTTTTCCTCTGCAGCTATAGGTGGGTGGAGTTTGTATGCAGCTTCTGTGGCGTTTGTTTTGTTCACCGTTGTTGGAGACCATTATGGCTACATTGTTGAAATTAAAGAAACACACTCAGTGCAAACATAGCCACAATCTGGAAATATAAAATGAGGTCACCCTGTGACGCTGCCGACACCGAGGCTCATTTCAGCACCGTGGACAGCGCTATGAAATCACGGCACACATTGACAAATAAACTCATGAGTACAGTCCTCACAGTTTAAGTGAGGACACGCACCGCGGCCGCGGAACCACCAGGCTCCCCAGTTACGACAGGTACCGCCGCCGCAGCGCACGGCACCGGAACCGCAGCCGCGGAGCGCACAGCAGCCACGGAGCCCGCGCAAACCGAGATACATTCAAGATACATTCTCAACATTAACTTCATAAAAAAAGTGCGGTGCGCCCGGCCCCGCCTCGGCCCGGCGCGTGTCGGTCTTCACTTAAGCCGCGCGGCGTGGCGCAGCGCACAGGCGCACCCTCCATATCCGCACAACGGCGCGACGCGCACCGCAGCCGCTGAACCACCATGCTCCTCAGTTGCCACACGTACCGCAGCCACAGCACACGGCACCGAGATCCCACCTCGGCCCGGCGCGTGTCGGTCCTCACTTAAGCCGCGCGGCGGGGCACACAGTCAGCGCAAACACGACACGTACCGCCGCCGCAGCGCCAAACGCACAGCAGCCGCGGAACCAGCGTCTCAGCAGACGCCATCCCTGCCGTGAAAACGCGGAAACACACTAAACTACAAACAACGCCACATTTCACAAATAATACATGCAACATGTTTACCTTTTTATTGACAGTGCTTCTATTTGACTATTGCATCGCAAGTAGTGATGATGACATCATGTTTTCTTTTTTAAGTTGAATGATTTGTCTGAATACACTGAAAACACTGAACATGTGTTTGTTCCCTTTTCAGGATGAGTTGGAAGCAGCCCCAAGAGGGGCAGTGGCCCTGGTGGCAGTAGTGAATGAAGATCAGGTTCCTGCAGGAGTTCCCTTTGAAACTCACCATGTGTCTCTGGTCCTCACAATCAGGTTGTAATGGCTCACACACTGATCTACGCTCTCCAATTGAAGTTGTCAGAAGTAGAATGTAATAATTTGATTTAGTAGAAAGAAAAGAGTCAATTCAACTTAAGTATTAACATTTGTATAAAGAAGATCATTTCAGTTCAGATAAATCCGTTTCACATAAGTGTCACATTCTTAGTAGTTTTCATTAACTGAATGGAATTAGTACAATGCACTTTACCCAAGTTACTTTAACAACAAATACTTGAGTTACTTGTACTCAAATCAAATACTTTTGTATGCTTAAATTGTTTGAGTTAATAAACTTAATTGGTTTCCTAAATGGTTAAAGTTGAAGTAACTCATTCCCCGCAGACAAGACACATTCTCAACATTAACTTCATAAAACCAGAGACCATTATGGCTACATTGTTGAAATGAAAGAAACACACTCAGTGCAAACATAGCCACAATCTGGAAATATAAAATGAGGTGGCCCCGTGACCCTGCCGACACCGAGGCTCATTTCATCACCGTGGACAGCGCTATGAAATCACGGCACACATTGACAAATGAACTCATGTGCATGCTCAAGCTACAATACAATTTCAAATGCATTCTTTTCTCTTTTTTTTTAGATACAAGGAAGTGCGGTGCGCCCGGCCCCGCCAGGATCCCACCTCAGCCCGGCGCGTGTCGGTCTTCACTTAAGCCGCGCGGCGTGGCACACAGTCTAAACTAATATTTAATTACCTCATTTATTTTTTTTATAATTTTAATAATGTAAATATTAGCATTTTAGCTCAATAGCTTCCAGGCAATGTGACCCAAAGACTCCAAATGAGTGTACAAACATAGTACTAGACTGCCTAGTCAGGACACACCTCTTTATATTCCATTTAAATACTTGATTTACTTTCAATCATTTCTTTAATGCAAATATTAGCATTTTATCTCAATCGCGTCCAGGCCATGTGACCCTAAAGATTCCAAAACAGTGCAGCAACATAGAACTAGACTGCCTAGTCAGGACACACCTCTTTTTATTCCATTTTAGTACCTCCCATAATTTCTTTTTAATCCATTTTTAACGGTAATTCGTTGATGGTCCCTAAATGAGACCACGGTTGTTGAGAGCGATGGGTCGGACTTTGTACAAGCCGTGATCGTGCACCTATCTCGGAGTGGAGAAGGAGGAGGGTGCTGTTGGATCTGGAGCGAATGTCTGTTGAATATCCAACCTGGAACTGATTTCAGCGCGGTACGTTGTCGGAGGTGATCAGCTCCGACCTCTGCGGACGCTCGGTGCTCACAGTGCCCAGGGCAGAGCAGCGTTACCTCGGCCTGTCCTGATGAAATGATCCGCTGGCTCAGACGTCTCACAGATGCTTGGTGTGATCCATAGATTTGTGGTTGACGTGTTACTTTGTTTTTAATGTAAACACTTTGTATATTATTACTAATAATTGATTTTACCTTCGAATTTTAGGTTTATATTAAAGTGGCACGGCCATTGTATATGTATTTGTTAAAATCCCAAGTCTCCTCCTCACCTGCCTCATCACTGGCACACCTACCTGGACCACACCCCTAATCCTATATAACCCGCCCCTTCCGCCCTTTGACCCCCCTATTTTCCCTCCAAACAATCCACGAGAACAAAGGGACACTGGCTGTGAGTTTTATGGACGTTCACTCATTTAATGATTCATTTGGTTGATACTACATCTTGTATGAAGACTTACTTATTGCTTGTGTGTCATTATACTAGATTCCTGAGTTTAATCCTTTGCTAAAGAGAGGAAAGTAAGAGTGGATGTATTATTGATGTTAGTCTAAGACAACCTCATTTCTTATTGTATATTTGATACTTTCTAGATTGTAATATTTCCTTTATCATTTTCATATAGACAGAATCATCCACCATTACCCCTCATCACCGACTACCGTTTACTTGGAAATAAAATATTGCAACTTGGAAAGCTGCCTGGATCCTGTGTTTAAATGTGCACCCAACATATGATGTTCAGTCAATCACCGCCACTATAGTGTACAGTTCTTTCATATTTGTGTATGTATTTGAATATAAATGTACAATTGTAAGTTCAAATAAATAATACATTAACTGTCAGTTGATGTACTGATATCTATGAGTAGTCTAGTGAAAAACAGACGTAGCACCATCAGTAGCTCTTTGTGTTTTATGTCACAGGTCTCCATCAACATATGCAGCACTCGGGCATGAAGAAACTGTGAATTCAGCTCCTCCTTGCCGAACTAAAAGAGAGACGACCTGCACTCTTTAGTGAAGCTCAAGTGAGTGAAAGAGGATGGTGACACCCACACACTGTCAAAGTCATCGTTGTAGCAATGCCTCATCTGGAAAAGAGTTTTAATATGACAGCGAGGCTCATTTCAGCACCGTGGACAGCGCTATGAAATCACGGCACACATTGACAAATAAAATCATGCGCATGCTCAAGCTACAATACAATTTCAAATGCATTCTTTTTTTTTTTTAGATACAAGGAAGTGCGGTGCGCCCGGCCCCGCCAGGATCCCACCTCGGCCTGGCGCGTGTCGGTCTTCACTTAAGCCGCGCGGCGTGGCGCACAAACCTACAAACCTGCTACAAACCCCAGACTGGATTCGGTTTACTGGCGTGAGTACAGTCCTCACAGTTTAAGTGAGGACACGCACTTGTATTCTCAGTTTGGTATAAGATGTGAGTACAGTGTAACGCCACATTTCACAACTAATACATGCAACATGTTTACCTTTTTATTGACAGTGCTTCTATTTGACTATTGCAAGTAGTGATGATGACATCATGTTTTCTTTTTTAAGTTGAATGATTTGTCTGAATACACTGAAAACACTGCACATGTGTTTGTTCCCTTTTCAGGATGAGTTGGAAGCAACCCAAGAGGGGCAGTGGCCCTGGTGGCAGTAGTGAATGAAGATCAGGTTCCTGCAGGAGTTCCCTTTGAAACTCACCATGTGTCTCTGGTCCTCACAATCAGGTTGTAATGGCTCACACACTGATCTACGCTCTCCATTTGAAGTTGTCAGAAGTAGAATGTAATAATTTGATTTAGTAGAAAGAAAAGAGTCAATTCAACTTAAGTATTAACATTTGTATAAAGAAGATCATTTCAGTTCAGATAAATCCGTTTCACATAAGTGTCACATACTTAGTAGTTTTCATTAACTGAATGGAATTAGTACAATGCACTTTACCCAAGTTACTTTAACAACAAATACTTGAGTTACTTGTACTCAAATCAAATACTTTTGTATGCTTAAATTGTTTGAGTTAATAAACTTAATTGGTTTCCTAAATGGTTAAAGTTGAAGTAACTCATTCCCCGCAGACAAGATACATTCTCATCATTAACTTCATAAAACCAGAGACCATTATGGCTACATTGTTGAAATGAAAGAAACACACTCAGTGCAAACATAGCCACAATCTGGAAATATAAAATGAGGTGGCCCCGTGACCCTGCCGACACCGAGGCTCATTTCATCACCGTGGACAGCGCTATGAAATCACGGCACACATTGACAAATGAACTCATGTGCATGCTCAAGCTACAATACAATTTCAAATGCATTCTTTTCTTTTTTTCTTTAGATACAAGGAAGTGCGGTGCGCCCGGCCCCGCCAGGATCCCACCTCAGCCCGGCGCGTGTCGGTCTTCACTTAAGCCGCGCGGCGTGGCGCGGCACACAGGCGCACACTCCATATCCACACTCCGGCTCAACGCGCACCGCAGCCACTGAACCACCAGGCTCCTCAGTCACAGCGCACATGTTTTCAATAATAAGCCCCGCCCCAAACATTTCAAGCTTTCACACCTGATTGGCTGACCATTGTGCCAATATTTAAACTCCTGTGTTGACAGCCGCACCAGAGGGACAGATCACAGATGTAAGTTTGACGTTACTTTGTTTCCTTGTTTCTTCACTGACATCAGTCTTCTTCTCATCTCTTGTCTTTAATGAAACGATCACAGTCACCTGTTTGTGTCTCACTCTCTGTTTGCAGCATCAACGCAAACCTGCTACAAAACCCGGACTGGTATTCATGGACGGACTGAACTGGATTTGGTTTGCTGGTGTGAGTACAACAGAAACTCATCACAACCAAACAGAAACAAACACACTTAACACTTAATTGTAAGTGTACACTCAAACTTTAACACTTTTTTTTATCATATGACATTTAAACTAATATTTAAATAAACATTTAGTTTGGAATGAGTATCAAGTAAAACCTGAAGTGGAGCTCCACTGAATATTATTCTTATTATTATTATTATTATTATTATTGTTACTAAGTGATGACGAAAAAAACCCAGGTTAGTATTTTGTAACCTAAGAAAACCAATGTGATGTAAGTAATTATTGAAAAGGCTATTTATTAATTTAAATAATTAATGACACTGAAGTCATTATTTAATGGTGTATTTATTAATATAAATCATCTAAAAAGGCTTGGGTTTCTAGTAACTAACTGGTGCTAACTAACTCAGCAGCCAGGAGTCACACTGTGAGTGGCTAATTGGAAGAATCAGTAGAGGAGAGGAAAGTAGAGGAAACCAGGTGCATGTACAGTGAATTTGGTCAATATTGCTTCTTGCAATAAAGAGTTACAGGGTGCTGTCACATTTCGGCAGGGCCTGCCGAGAAGTGACTGCACCCTGTAACTCTGGATTGTTAGGGCTTACATTCTCTATCTTTTCAGCATTAGCAGTCGAGGAAAACAGGTGCATGTACAATGAATTTGGTCAGTATCCCTCCTTCAAACAACGACTTATAGGGTGTACCCTGTATACAGTATTATATCTACCAGTAGACCTACGCTCACTACCTCTTAACCGATGCGCGTTCCCGTCGGAGGCAGTCATTTTTCGGCAAGGTTCAATGTGTTGTGCCTTCAGATGGTGTTCTGCACACTTTGGTTGCGCTGATTTGAGTTCCTTTTGCTTTCTTAGCATGGCCTTTCTGCTGATCTTTGACCTCAACATGGCATCACTGGATATTTTCTGTTTGTCACACCGTGGTTGTGCAAGCAGTTTGTAAAAATACTACCAGTAACCATGCAACATTAAAAGCTCCTTGAATCACCTTTCTTCCTAATGCTGATAGTCTGTTTGAACTTGATTTGGGCGTCCTGATCATGTCTACCTGCCTAAATGCAATGACTTACTGCCATGTGATTGGCTCCTTCAATCAGTGTGTTCATAAACAGAAAATGTGTACCTAATAAATTGGCAGATGTGTGTTTAAATCCAACCAGGAAGGAATATAGAAAGCAGTTTATAGTAGACATGTAGTTTTTCCTCTGCAGCTATAGGTGGGTGGAGTTTGCACTGCAGCTTCTGTGGCGTTTGTTTTGTTCACCGTTGTTGGAGACCATTATGGCTACATTGTTGAAATTAAAGAAACACACTCAGTGCAAACATAGCCACAATCTGGAAATATAAAATGAGGTCACCCTGTGACGCTGCCGACACCGAGGCTCATTTCAGCACCGTGGACAGCGCTATGAAATCACGGCACACATTGACAAATAAACTCATGAGTACAGTCCTCACAGTTTAAGTGAGGACACGCACCGCGGCCGCGGAACCACCAGGCTCCCCAGTTACGACAGGTACCGCCGCCGCAGCGCACGGCACCGGAACCGCAGCCGCGGAGCGCACGGAGCGCACAGCAGCCACGGAGCCCGCGCAAACCGAGATACATTCAAGATACATTCTCAACATTAACTTCATAAAAAAAGTGCGGTGCGCCCGGCCCCGCCTCGGCCCGGCGCGTGTCGGTCTTCACTTAAGCCGCGCGGCGTGGCGCAGCGCACAGGCGCACCCTCCATATCCGCACAACGGCGCGACGCGCACCGCAGCCGCTGAACCACCAGGCTCCTCAGTTGCCACACGTACCGCAGCCACAGCACACGGCACCGAGATCCCACCTCGGCCCGGCGCGTGTCGGTCCTCACTTAAGCCGCGCGGCGGGGCACACAGTCAGCGCAAACACGACACGTACCGCCGCTGCAGCGCCAAACGCACAGCAGCCGCGGAACCAGCGTCTCAGCAGACGCCATCCCTGCCGTGAAAACGCGGAAACACACTAAACTACAAACAACGCCACATTTCACAAATAATACATGCAACATGTTTACCTTTTTATTGACAGTGCTTCTATTTGACTATTGCATCGCAAGTAGTGATGATGACATCATGTTTTCTTTTTTAAGTTGAATGATTTGTCTGAATACACTGAAAACACTGAACATGTGTTTGTTCCCGAGCCACTCCATATCCACACTCCGGCGCACCGCTGCCGCTGAACCACCAGGCTCCTCAGTTGCGACACGTACCGCAGCCACAGCACACGGCACCGAGATCCCACCTCGGCCCGGCGCGTGTCGGTCCTCACTTAAGCCGCGCGGCGGGGCACACAGTCAGCGCAAACACGACACGTACCGCCACCGCAGCGCCAAACGCACAGCAGCCGCGGAATCAGCGTCTCAGCAGACGCCATCCCTGCCGTGAAAACGCGGAAACACACTAAACTACAAACAACGCCACATTTCACAAATAATACATGCAACATGTTTACCTTTTTATTGACAGTGCTTCTATTTGACTATTGCATCGCAAGTAGTAATGATGACATCATGTTTTCTTTTTTAAGTTGAATGATTTGTCTGAATACACTGAAAACACTGAACATGTGTTTGTTCCCTTTTCAGGATGAGTTGGAAGCAACCCAAGAGGGGCAGTGGCCCTGGTGGCAGTAGTGAATGAAGATCAGGTTAGTTTACTGGCCTGAGTACAGTCCTCACAGTTTAAGTGAGGACACGCACCGCGGCCGCGGAACCACAAGGCTCCCCAGTTACGAGAGGTACCGCCGCCGCAGCGCACGGCACCGGAACCGCAGCCGCGGAGCGCACGGAGCGCACAGCAGCCACGGAGCCCGCGCAAACCGAGATACATTCAAGATACATTCTCAACATTAACTTCATAAAAAAAGTGCGGTGCGCCCGGCCCCGCCTCGGCCCGGCGCGTGTCGGTCTTCACTTAAGCCGCGCGGCGTGGCGCAGCGCACAGGCGCACCCTCCATATCCGCACAACGGCGCGACGCGCACCGCAGCCGCTGAACCACCAGGCTCCTCAGTTGCCACACGTACCGCAGCCACAGCACACGGCACCGAGATCCCACCTCGGCCCGGCGCGTGTCGGTCCTCACTTAAGCCGCGCGGCGGGGCACACAGTCAGCGCAAACACGACACGTACCGCCGCCGCAGCGCCAAACGCACAGCAGCCGCGGAACCAGCGTCTCAGCAGACGCCATCCCTGCCGTGAAAACGCGGAAACACACTAAACTACAAACAACGCCACATTTCACAAATAATACATGCAACATGTTTACCTTTTTATTGACAGTGCTTCTATTTGACTATTGCATCGCAAGTAGTGATGATGACATCATGTTTTCTTTTTTAAGTTGAATGATTTGTCTGAATACACTGAAAACACTGAACATGTGTTTGTTCCCTTTTCAGGATGAGTTGGAAGCAACCCAAGAGGGGCAGTGGCCCTGGTGGCAGTAGTGAATGAAGATCAGGTTAGTTTACTGGCCTGAGTACAGTCCTCACAGTTTAAGTGAGGACACGCACCGCGGCCGCGGAACCACAAGGCTCCCCAGTTACGAGAGGTACCGCCGCCGCGGAGCGCACGGAGCGCACAGCAGCCACGGAGCCCGCGCAAACCGAGATACATTCAAGATACATTCTCAACATTAACTTCATAAAAAAAGTGCGGTGCGCCCGGCCCCGCCTCGGCCCGGCGCGTGTCGGTCTTCACTTAAGCCGCGCGGCGTGGCGCAGCGCACAGGCGCACCCTCCATATCCGCACAACGGCGCGACGCGCACCGCAGCCGCTGAACCACCAGGCTCCTCAGTTGCCACACGTACCGCAGCCACAGCACACGGCACCGAGATCCCACCTCGGCCCGGCGCGTGTCGGTCCTCACTTAAGCCGCGCGGCGGGGCACACAGTCAGCGCAAACACGACACGTACCGCCACCGCAGCGCCAAACGCACAGCAGCCGCGGAATCAGCGTCTCAGCAGACGCCATCCCTGCCGTGAAAACGCGGAAACACACTAAACTACAAACAACGCCACATTTCACAAATAATACATGCAACATGTTTACCTTTTTATTGGCAGTGCTTCTATTTGACTATTGCATCGCAAGTAGTGATGATGACATCATGTTTTCTTTTTTAAGTTGAATGATTTGTCTGAATACACTGAAAACACTGAACATGTGTTTGTTCCCTTTTCAGGATGAGTTGGAAGCAACCCAAGAGGGGCAGTGGCCCTGGTGGCAGTAGTGAATGAAGATCAGGTTCCTGCAGGAGTTCCCTTTGAAACTCACCATGTGTCTCTGGTCCTCACAATCAGGTTGTAATGGCTCACACACTGATCTACGCTCTCCATTTGAAGTTGTCAGAAGTAGAATGTAATAATTTGATTTAGTAGAAAGAAAAGAGTCAATTCAACTTAAGTATTAACATTTGTATAAAGAAGATCATTTCAGTTCAGATAAATCCGTTTCACATAAGTGTCACATACTTAGTAGTTTTCATTAACTGAATGGAATTAGTACAATGCACTTTACCCAAGTTACTTTAACAACAAATACTTGAGTTACTTGTACTCAAATCAAATACTTTTGTATGCTTAAATTGTTTGAGTTAATAAACTTAATTGGTTTCCTAAATGGTTAAAGTTGAAGTAACTCATTCCCCGCAGACAAGATACATTCTCATCATTAACTTCATAAAACCAGAGACCATTATGGCTACATTGTTGAAATGAAAGAAACACACTCAGTGCAAACATAGCCACAATCTGGAAATATAAAATGAGGTGGCCCCGTGACCCTGCCGACACCGAGGCTCATTTCATCACCGTGGACAGCGCTATGAAATCACGGCACACATTGACAAATGAACTCATGTGCATGCTCAAGCTACAATACAATTTCAAATGCATTCTTTTCTTTTTTTCTTTAGATACAAGGAAGTGCGGTGCGCCCGGCCCCGCCAGGATCCCACCTCAGCCCGGCGCGTGTCGGTCTTCACTTAAGCCGCGCGGCGTGGCGCGGCACACAGGCGCACACTCCATATCCACACTCCGGCTCAACGCGCACCGCAGCCACTGAACCACCAGGCTCCTCAGTCACAGCGCACATGTTTTCAATAATAAGCCCCGCCCCAAACATTTCAAGCTTTCACACCTGATTGGCTGACCATTGTGCCAATATTTAAACTCCTGTGTTGACAGCCGCACCAGAGGGACAGATCACAGATGTAAGTTTGACGTTACTTTGTTTCCTTGTTTCTTCACTGACATCAGTCTTCTTCTCATCTCTTGTCTTTAATGAAACGATCACAGTCACCTGTTTGTGTCTCACTCTCTGTTTGCAGCATCAACGCAAACCTGCTACAAAACCCGGACTGGTATTCATGGACGGACTGAACTGGATTTGGTTTGCTGGTGTGAGTACAACAGAAACTCATCACAACCAAACAGAAACAAACACACTTAACACTTAATTGTAAGTGTACACTCAAACTTTAACACTTTTTTTTATCATATGACATTTAAACTAATATTTAAATAAACATTTAGTTTGGAATGAGTATCAAGTAAAACCTGAAGTGGAGCTCCACTGAATATTATTCTTATTATTATTATTATTATTATTATTGTTACTAAGTGATGACGAAAAAAACCCAGGTTAGTATTTTGTAACCTAAGAAAACCAATGTGATGTAAGTAATTATTGAAAAGGCTATTTATTAATTTAAATAATTAATGACACTGAAGTCATTATTTAATGGTGTATTTATTAATATAAATCATCTAAAAAGGCTTGGGTTTCTAGTAACTAACTGGTGCTAACTAACTCAGCAGCCAGGAGTCACACTGTGAGTGGCTAATTGGAAGAATCAGTAGAGGAGAGGAAAGTAGAGGAAACCAGGTGCATGTACAGTGAATTTGGTCAATATTGCTTCTTGCAATAAAGAGTTACAGGGTGCTGTCACATTTCGGCAGGGCCTGCCGAGAAGTGACTGCACCCTGTAACTCTGGATTGTTAGGGCTTACATTCTCTATCTTTTCAGCATTAGCAGTCGAGGAAAACAGGTGCATGTACAATGAATTTGGTCAGTATCCCTCCTTCAAACAACGACTTATAGGGTGTACCCTGTATACAGTATTATATCTACCAGTAGACCTACGCTCACTACCTCTTAACCGATGCGCGTTCCCGTCGGAGGCAGTCATTTTTCGGCAAGGTTCAATGTGTTGTGCCTTCAGATGGTGTTCTGCACACTTTGGTTGCGCTGATTTGAGTTCCTTTTGCTTTCTTAGCATGGCCTTTCTGCTGATCTTTGACCTCAACATGGCATCACTGGATATTTTCTGTTTGTCACACCGTGGTTGTGCAAGCAGTTTGTAAAAATACTACCAGTAACCATGCCACATTAAAAGCTCCTTGAATCACCTTTCTTCCTAATGCTGATAGTCTGTTTGAACTTGATTTGGGCGTCCTGATCATGTCTACCTGCCTAAATGCAATGACTTACTGCCATGTGATTGGCTCCTTCAATCAGTGTGTTCATAAACAGAAAATGTGTACCTAATAAATTGGCAGATGTGTGTTTAAATCCAACCAGGAAGGAATATAGAAAGCAGTTTATAGTAGACATGTAGTTTTTCCTCTGCAGCTATAGGTGGGTGGAGTTTGCACTGCAGCTTCTGTGGCGTTTGTTTTGTTCACCGTTGTTGGAGACCATTATGGCTACATTGTTGAAATTAAAGAAACACACTCAGTGCAAACATAGCCACAATCTGGAAATATAAAATGAGGTCACCCTGTGACGCTGCCGACACCGAGGCTCATTTCAGCACCGTGGACAGCGCTATGAAATCACGGCACACATTGACAAATAAACTCATGAGTACAGTCCTCACAGTTTAAGTGAGGACACGCACCGCGGCCGCGGAACCACCAGGCTCCCCAGTTACGACAGGTACCGCCGCCGCAGCGCACGGCACCGGAACCGCAGCCGCGGAGCGCACGGAGCGCACAGCAGCCACGGAGCCCGCGCAAACCGAGATACATTCAAGATACATTCTCAACATTAACTTCATAAAAAAAGTGCGGTGCGCCCGGCCCCGCCTCGGCCCGGCGCGTGTCGGTCTTCACTTAAGCCGCGCGGCGTGGCGCAGCGCACAGGCGCACCCTCCATATCCGCACAACGGCGCGACGCGCACCGCAGCCGCTGAACCACCAGGCTCCTCAGTTGCCACACGTACCGCAGCCACAGCACACGGCACCGAGATCCCACCTCGGCCCGGCGCGTGTCGGTCCTCACTTAAGCCGCGCGGCGGGGCACACAGTCAGCGCAAACACGACACGTACCGCCGCTGCAGCGCCAAACGCACAGCAGCCGCGGAACCAGCGTCTCAGCAGACGCCATCCCTGCCGTGAAAACGCGGAAACACACTAAACTACAAACAACGCCACATTTCACAAATAATACATGCAACATGTTTACCTTTTTATTGACAGTGCTTCTATTTGACTATTGCATCGCAAGTAGTAATGATGACATCATGTTTTCTTTTTTAAGTTGAATGATTTGTCTGAATACACTGAAAACACTGAACATGTGTTTGTTCCCTTTTCAGGATGAGTTGGAAGCAACCCAAGAGGGGCAGTGGCCCTGGTGGCAGTAGTGAATGAAGATCAGGTTAGTTTACTGGCCTGAGTACAGTCCTCACAGTTTAAGTGAGGACATGCACCGCGGCCGCGGAACCACAAGGCTCCCCAGTTACGAGAGGTACCGCCGCCGCAGCGCACGGCACCGGAACCGCAGCCGCGGAGCGCACGGAGCGCACAGCAGCCACGGAGCCCGCGCAAACCGAGATACATTCAAGATACATTCTCAACATTAACTTCATAAAAAAAGTGCGGTGCGCCCGGCCCCGCCTCGGCCCGGCGCGTGTCGGTCTTCACTTAAGCCGCGCGGCGTGGCGCAGCGCACAGGCGCACCCTCCATATCCGCACAACGGCGCGACGCGCACCGCAGCCGCTGAACCACCAGGCTCCTCAGTTGCCACACGTACCGCAGCCACAGCACACGGCACCGAGATCCCACCTCGGCCCGGCGCGTGTCGGTCCTCACTTAAGCCGCGCGGCGGGGCACACAGTCAGCGCAAACACGACACGTACCGCCGCCGCAGCGCCAAACGCACAGCAGCCGCGGAACCAGCGTCTCAGCAGACGCCATCCCTGCCGTGAAAACGCGGAAACACACTAAACTACAAACAACGCCACATTTCACAAATAATACATGCAACATGTTTACCTTTTTATTGACAGTGCTTCTATTTGACTATTGCATCGCAAGTAGTGATGATGACATCATGTTTTCTTTTTTAAGTTGAATGATTTGTCTGAATACACTGAAAACACTGAACATGTGTTTGTTCCCTTTTCAGGATGAGTTGGAAGCAACCCAAGAGGGGCAGTGGCCCTGGTGGCAGTAGTGAATGAAGATCAGGTTAGTTTACTGGCCTGAGTACAGTCCTCACAGTTTAAGTGAGGACACGCACCGCGGCCGCGGAACCACAAGGCTCCCCAGTTACGAGAGGTACCGCCGCCGCAGCGCACGGCACCGGAACCGCAGCCGCGGAGCGCACGGAGCGCACAGCAGCCACGGAGCCCGCGCAAACCGAGATACATTCAAGATACATTCTCAACATTAACTTCATAAAAAAAGTGCGGTGCGCCCGGCCCCGCCTCGGCCCGGCGCGTGTCGGTCTTCACTTAAGCCGCGCGGCGTGGCGCAGCGCACAGGCGCACAATCCATATCCGCACAACGGCGCGACGCGCACCGCAGCCGCTGAACCACCAGGCTCCTCAGTTGCCACACGTACCGCAGCCACAGCACACGGCACCGAGATCCCACCTCGGCCCGGCGCGTGTCGGTCCTCACTTAAGCCGCGCGGCGGGGCACACAGTCAGCGCAAACACGACACGTACCGCCGCCGCAGCGCCAAACGCACAGCAGCCGCGGAACCAGCGTCTCAGCAGACGCCATCCCTGCCATGAAAACGCGGAAACACACTAAACTACAAACAACGCCACATTTCACAAATAATACATGCAACATGTTTACCTTTTTATTGACAGTGCTTCTATTTGACTATTGCATCGCAAGTAGTGATGATGACATCATGTTTTCTTTTTTAAGTTGAATGATTTGTCTGAATACACTGAAAACACTGAACATGTGTTTGTTCCCTTTTCAGGATGAGTTGGAAGCAACCCAAGAGGGGCAGTGGCCCTGGTGGCAGTAGTGAATGAAGATCAGGTTCCTGCAGGAGTTCCCTTTGAAACTCACCATGTGTCTCTGGTCCTCACAATCAGGTTGTAATGGCTCACACACTGATCTACGCTCTCCATTTGAAGTTGTCAGAAGTAGAATGTAATAATTTGATTTAGTAGAAAGAAAAGAGTCAATTCAACTTAAGTATTAACATTTGTATAAAGAAGATCATTTCAGTTCAGATAAATCCGTTTCACATAAGTGTCACATACTTAGTAGTTTTCATTAACTGAATGGAATTAGTACAATGCACTTTACCCAAGTTACTTTAACAACAAATACTTGAGTTACTTGTACTCAAATCAAATACTTTTGTATGCTTAAATTGTTTGAGTTAATAAACTTAATTGGTTTCCTAAATGGTTAAAGTTGAAGTAACTCATTCCCCGCAGACAAGATACATTCTCAACATTAACTTCATAAAACCAGAGACCATTATGGCTACATTGTTGAAATTAAAGAAACACACTCAGTGCAAACATAGCCACAATCTGGAAATATAAAATGAGGTGGCCCCGTGACGCTGCCGACACCGAGGCTCATTTCATCACCGTGGACAGCGCTATGAAATCACGGCACACATTGACAAATGAACTCATGTGCATGCTCAAGCTACAATACAATTTCAAATGCATTCTTTTCTTTTTTTCTTTAGATACAAGGAAGTGCGGTGCGCCCGGCCCCGCCAGGATCCCACCTCAGCCCGGCGCGTGTCGGTCTTCACTTAAGCCGCGCGGCGTGGCGCGGCACACAGGCGCACACTCCATATCCACACTCCGGCTCAACGCGCACCGCAGCCACTGAACCACCAGGCTCCTCAGTCACAGCGCACATGTTTTCAATAATAAGCCCCGCCCCAAACATTTCAAGCTTTCACACCTGATTGGCTGACCATTGTGCCAATATTTAAACTCCTGTGTTGACAGCCGCACCAGAGGGACAGATCACAGATGTAAGTTTGACGTTACTTTGTTTCCTTGTTTCTTCACTGACATCAGTCTTCTTCTCATCTCTTGTCTTTAATGAAACGATCACAGTCACCTGTTTGTGTCTCACTCTGTTTGCAGCATCAACGCAAACCTGCTACAAAACCCGGACTGGTATTCATGGACGGACTGAACTGGATTCGGTTTGCTGGTGTGAGTACAACAGAAACTCATCACAACCAAACAGAAACAAACACACTTAACACTTAATTGTAAGTGTACACTCAAACTTTAACACTTTTTTTTAATCATATGACATTTAAACTAATATTTGAATAAACATTTAGTTTGGAATGAGTATCAAGTAAAACCTGAAGTGGAGCTCCACTGAATATTATTCTTATTATTATTATTATTATTATTATTCTTGTTGTTACTAAGTGATGACGAAAAAAACCCAGGTCAGTATTTTGTAACCTAAGAAAACCAATGTGATGTAAGTAATTATTGAAAAGGCTATTTATTAATTTAAATAATTAATGACACTTAAGTCATTATTTAATGGTGTATTTATTAATATAAATCATCTAAAAAGGCTTGGGTTTCTAGTAACTAACTGGTGCTAACTAACTCAGCAGCCAGGAGTCACACTGTGAGTGGCTAATTGGAAGAATCAGTAGAGGAGAGGAAAGTAGAGGAAACCAGGTGCATGTACAGTGAATTTGGTCAATATTGCTTCTTGCAATAAAGAGTTACAGGGTGCAGTCACTTCTCGGCAGGGCCTGCCGAGAAGTGACTGCACCCTGTAACTCTGGATTGTTAGGGCTTACATTCTCTATCTTTTCAACATTAGCAGTCGAGGAAAACAGGTGCATGTACAATGAATTTGGTCAGTATCGCTCCTTCAAACAACGACTTATAGGGTTTACCCTGTATACAGTATTATATCTACCAGTAGACCTACGCTCACTACCTCTTAACCGATGCGCGTTCCCGTCGGAGGCAGTCATTTTTCGGCAAGGTTCAATGTGTTGTGCCTTCAGATGGTGTTCTGCACACTTTGGTTGCGCTGATTTGAGTTCCTTTTGCTTTCTTAGCATGGCCTTTCTGCTGATCTTTGACCTCAACATGGCATCACTGGATATTTTCTGTTTGTCACACCGTGGTTGTGCAAGCAGTTTGTAAAAATACTACCAGTAACCATGCCACATTAAAAGCTCCTCGAATCACCTTTCTTCCTAATGCTGATAGTCTGTTTGAACTTGATTTGGGCGTCCTGATCATGTCTACCTGCCTAAATGCAATGACTTACTGCCATGTGATTGGCTCCTTCAATCAGTGTGTTCATAAACAGAAAATGTGTACCTAATAAATAGGCAGATGTGTGTTTAAATCCAACCAGGAAGGAATATAGAAAGCAGTTTTTAGTAGACATGTAGTTTTTCCTCTGCAGCTATAGGTGGGTGGAGTTTGCAATGCAGCTTCTGTGGCGTTTGTTTTGTTCACCGTTGTTGGAGACCATTATGGCTACATTGTTGAAATTAAAGAAACACACTCAGTGCAAACATAGCCACAATCTGGAAATATAAAATGAGGTCACCCTGTGACGCTGCCGACACCGAGGCTCATTTCAGCACCGTGGACAGCGCTATGAAATCACGGCACACATTGACAAATAAACTCATGAGTACAGTCCTCACAGTTTAAGTGAGGACACGCACCGCCGCCGCAGCGCCAAACGCACAGCAGCCGCGGAACCAGCGTCTCAGCAGACGCCATCCCTGCCGTGAAAACGCGGAAACACACTAAACTACAAACAACGCCACATTTCACAAATAATACATGCAACATGTTTACCTTTTTATTGACAGTGCTTCTATTTGACTATTGCATCACAAGTAGTGATGATGATATCATGTTTTCTTTTTTAAGTTGAATGATTTGTCTGAATACACTGAAAACACTGCACATGTGTTTGTTCCCTTTTCAGGATGAGTTGGAAGCAACCCAAGAGGGGCAGTGGCCCTGGTGGCAGTAGTGAATGAAGATCAGGTTCCTGCAGGAGTTCCCTTTGAAACTCACCATGTGTCTCTGGTCCTCACAATCAGGTTGTAATGGCTCACACACTGATCTACGCTCTCCATTTGAAGTTGTCAGAAGTAGAATGTAATAATTTGATTTAGTAGAAAGAAAAGAGTCAATTCAACTTAAGTATTAACATTTGTATAAAGAAGATCATTTCAGTTCAGATAAATCCGTTTCACATAAGTGTCACATACTTAGTAGTTTTCATTAACTGAATGGAATTAGTACAATGCAATTTACCCAAGTTACTTTAACAACAAATACTTGAGTTACTTGTACTCAAATCAAATACTTTTGTATGCTTAAATTGTTTGAGTTAATAAACTTAATTGGTTTCCTAAATGGTTAAAGTTGAAGTAACTCATACCCCGCAGACAAGATACATTCTCAACATTAACTTCATAAAACCAGAGACCATTATGGCTACATTGTTGAAATGAAAGAAACACACTCAGTGCAAACATAGCCACAATCTGGAAATATAAAATGAGGTGGCCCCGTGACCCTGCCGACACCGAGGCTCATTTCATCACCGTGGACAGCGCTATGAAATCACGGCACACATTGACAAATGAACTCATGTGCATGCTCAAGCTACAATACAATTTCAAATGCATTCTTTTCTTTTTTTCTTTAGATACAAGGAAGTGCGGTGCGCCCGGCCCCGCCAGGATCCCACCTCAGCCCGGCGCGTGTCGGTCTTCACTTAAGCTGCGCGGCGTGGCACGGCACACAGGCGCACACTCCATATCCACACTCCGGCTCAACGCGCACCGCAGCCACTGAACCACCAGGCTCCTCAGTCACAGCGCACATGTTTTCAATAATAAGCCCCGCCCCAAACATTTCAAGCTTTCACACCTGATTGGCTGACCATTGTGCCAATATTTAAACTCCTGTGTTGACTGCCGCACCAGAGGGAGAGGAGATGCTGACAGATCACAGACGTAAGTTTGACGTTACTTTGTTTCCTTGTTTTCTCACTGACTCCAGTCTTCTTCTCATCTCTTGTCTTTAATGAAACCATCACAGCCCCATGTTTGTGTCTCACTCTCTGTTTGCAGCACCAATGCAAACCTGCTACAGTACAAACCTGCTACAAACCCCAGACTGGATTCGGTTTACTGGCGTGAGTACAACAGAAAGTCATCACAACCAGACAGAAACAAACCGCAAACACACTTAACACTTGAATCTAAGTGTAGAGTCGAACGTTAACACTTTAATTTTGATCATATGACATTAAACTAATATTTAATTACCTCATTTATTTTTTTTATAATTTTAATAATGTAAATATTAGCATTTTAGCTCAATAGCTTCCAGGCAATGTGACCCAAAGACTCCAAATGAGTGTACAAACATAGTACTAGACTGCCTAGTCAGGACACACCTCTTTATATTCCATTTAAATACTTGATTTACTTTCAATCATTTCTTTAATGCAAATATTAGCATTTTATCTCAATCGCGTCCAGGCCATGTGACCCTAAAGATTCCAAAACAGTGCAGCAACATAGAACTAGACTGCCTAGTCAGGACACACCTCTTTTTATTCCATTTTAGTACCTCCCATAATTTTTTTTAATCCATTTTTAACGGTAATTCGTTGATGGTCCCTAAATGAGACCACGGTTGTTGAGAGCGATGGGTCGGACTTTGTACAAGCCGTGATCGTGCACCTATCTCGGGGTGGAGAAGGAGGAGGGTGCCGTTGGATCTGGAGCGAATGTCTGTTGAATATCCAACCTGGAACTGATTTCAGCGCGGTACGTTGTCGGAGGTGATCAGCTCCGACCTCTGCGGACGCTCGGTGCTCACAGTGCCCAGGGCAGAGCAGCGTTACCTCGGCCTGTCCTGATGAAATGATCCGCTGGCTCAGACGTCTCTCAGATGCTTGGTGTGATCCATAGATTTGTGGTTGACGTGTTACTTTGTTTTTAATGTAAACACTTTGTATATTATTACTAATAATTGATTTTACCTTCGAATTTTAGGTTTATATTAAAGTGGCACGGCCATTGTATATGTATTTGTTAAAATCCCAAGTCTCCTCCTCACCTGCCTCATCACTGGCACACCTACCTGGACCACACCCCTAATCCTATATAACCCGCCCCTTCCGCCCTTTGACCCCCCTATTTTCCCTCCAAACAATCCACGAGAACAAAGGGACACTGGCTGTGAGTTTTATGGACGTTCACTCATTTAATGTTTCATTTGGTTGATACTACATCTTGTATGAAGACTTACTTATTGCTTGTGTGTCATTATACTAGATTCCTGAGTTTAATCCTTTGCTAAAGAGAGGAAAGTAAGAGTGGATGTATTATTGATGTTAGTCTAAGACAACCTCATTTCTTATTGTATATTTGATACTTTCTAGATTGTAATATTTCCTTTATCATTTTCATATAGACAGAATCATCCACCATTACCCCTCATCACCGACTACCGTTTACTTGGAAATAAAATATTGCAACTTGGAAAGCTGCCTGGATCCTGTGTTTAAATGTGCACCCAACATATGATGTTCAGTCAATCACCGCCACTATAGTGTACAGTTCTTTCATATTTGTGTATGTATTTGAATATAAATGTACAATTGTAAGTTCAAATAAATAATACATTAACTGTCAGTTGATGTACTGATATCTATGAGTAGTCTAGTGAAAAACAGACGTAGCACCATCAGTAGCTCTTTGTGTTTTATGTCACAGGTCTCCATCAACATATGCAGCACTCGGGCATGAAGAAACTGTGAATTCAGCTCCTCCTTGCCGAACTAAAAGAGAGACGACCTGCACTCTTTAGTGAAGCTCAAGTGAGTGAAAGAGGATGGTGACACCCACACACTGTCAAAGTCATCGTTGTAGCAATGCCTCATCTGGAAAAGAGTTTTAATATGACAGCGAGGCTCATTTCAGCACCGTGGACAGCGCTATGAAATCACGGCACACATTGACAAATAAAATCATGCGCATGCTCAAGCTACAATACAATTTCAAATGCATTCTTTTCTTTTTTTTAAGATACAAGGAAGTGCGGTGCGGCCCGGCGCGTGTCGGTCTTCACTTAAGCCGCGGCGCACCCTCCATATCCACACTCCGGCGCGACGCGCACTGCAGCCGCTGAACCACCAGGCTCCTCAGTTGCGACACGTACCGCAGCCACAGCGCCCAGCCCTGCCGAGATCCCACCTCGGCCTGGCGCGTGTCGGTCTTCACTTAAGCCGCGCGGCGTGGCGCACAAACCTACAAACCTGCTACAAACCCCAGACTGGATTCGGTTTACTGGCGTGAGTACAGTCCTCACAGTTTAAGTGAGGACACGCACTTGTATTCTCAGTTTGGTATAAGATGTGAGTACAGTGTAACGCCACATTTCACAACTAATACATGCAACATGTTTACCTTTTTATTGACAGTGCTTCTATTTGACTATTGCATCGCAAGTAGTGATGATGACATCATGTTTTCTTTTTTAAGTTGAATGATTTGTCTGAATACACTGAAAACACTGAACATGTGTTTGTTCCCTTTTCAGGATGAGTTGGAAGCAACCCAAGAGGGGCAGTGGCCCTGGTGGCAGTAGTGAATGAAGATCAGGTTCCTGCAGGAGTTCCCTTTGAAACTCACCATGTGTCTCTGGTCCTCACAATCAGGTTGTAATGGCTCACACACTGATCTACGCTCTCCATTTGAAGTTGTCAGAAGTAGAATGTAATAATTTGATTTAGTAGAAAGAAAAGAGTCAATTCAACTTAAGTATTAACATTTGTATAAAGAAGATCATTTCAGTTCAGATAAATCCGTTTCACATAAGTGTCACATACTTAGTAGTTTTCATTAACTGAATGGAATTAGTACAATGCACTTTACCCAAGTTACTTTAACAACAAATACTTGAGTTACTTGTACTCAAATCAAATACTTTTGTATGCTTAAATTGTTTGAGTTAATAAACTTAATTGGTTTCCTAAATGGTTAAAGTTGAAGTAACTCATTCCCCGCAGACAAGATACATTCTCAACATTAACTTCATAAAACCAGAGACCATTATGGCTACATTGTTGAAATGAAAGAAACACACTCAGTGCAAACATAGCCACAATCTGGAAATATAAAATGAGGTGGCCCCGTGACGCTGCCGACACGAGGCTCATTTCATCACCGTGGACAGCGCTATGAAATCACGGCACACATTGACAAATGAACTCATGTGCATGCTCAAGCTACAATACAATTTCAAATGCATTCTTTTCTTTTTTCATACAAGGAAGTGCGGTGCGCCCGGCCCCGCCAGGATCCCACCTCAGCCCGGCGCGTGTCGGTCTTCACTTAAGCCGCGCGGCGTGGCGCGGCACACAGGCGCACACTCCATATCCACACTCCGGCTCAACGCGCACCGCAGCCACTGAACCACCAGGCTCCTCAGTCACAGCGCACATGTTTTCAATAATAAGCCCCGCCCCAAACATTTCAAGCTTTCACACCTGATTGGCTGACCATTGTGCCAATATTTAAACTCCTGTGTTGACAGCCGCACCAGAGGGACAGATCACAGATGTAAGTTTGACGTTACTTTGTTTCCTTGTTTATTCACTGACATCAGTCTTCTTCTCATCTCTTGTCTTTAATGAAACGATCACAGTCACCTGTTTGTGTCTCACTCTCTGTTTGCAGCATCAACGCAAACCTGCTACAAAACCCGGACTGGTATTCATGGACGGACTGAACTGGATTCGGTTTGATGGTGTGAGTACAACAGAAACTCATCACAACCAAACAGAAACAAACACACTTAACACTTAATTGTAAGTGTACACTCAAACTTTAACACTTTTTTTTATCATATGACATTTAAACTAATATTTAAATAAACATTTAGTTTGGAATGAGTATCAAGTAAAACCTGAAGTGGAGCTCCACTGAATATTATTATTATTATTATTATTATTATTATTATTATTATTGTTACTAAGTGATGACGAAAAAAACCCAGGTCAGTATTTTGTAACCTAAGAAAACCAATGTGATGTAAGTAATTATTGAAAAGGCTATTTATTAATTTAAATAATTAATGACACTTAAGTCGTTATTTAATGGTGTATTTATTAATATAAATCATCTAAAAAGGCTTGGGTTTCTAGTAACTAACTGGTGCTAACTAACTCAGCAGTCAGGAGTCACACTGTGAGTGGCTAATTGGAAGAATCAGTAGAGGAGAGGAAAGTAGAGGAAACCAGGTGCATGTACAGTGAATTTGGTCAATATTGCTTCTTGCAATAAAGAGTTACAGGGTGCTGTCACATTTCGGCAGGGCCTGCCGAGAAGTGACTGCACCCTGTAACTCTGGATTGTTAGGGCTTACATTCTCTATCTTTTCAGCATTAGCAGTCGAGGAAAACAGGTGCATGTACAATGAATTTGGTCAGTATCGCTCCTTCAAACAACGACTTATAGGGTGTACCCTGTATACAGTATTATATCTACCAGTAGACCTACGCTCACTACCTCTTAACCGATGCGCGTTCCCGTCGGAGGCAGTCATTTTTCGGCAAGGTTCAATGTGTTGTGCCTTCAGATGGTGTTCTGCACACTTTGGTTGCGCTGATTTGAGTTCCTTTTGCTTTCTTAGCATGGCCTTTCTGCTGATCTTTGACCTCAACATGGCATCACTGGATATTTTCTGTTTGTCACACCGTGGTTGTGCAAGCAGTTTGTAAAAATACTACCAGTAACCATGCCACATTAAAAGCTCCTTGAATCACCTTTCTTCCTAATGCTGATAGTCTGTTTGAACTTGATTTGGGCGTCCTGATCATGTCTACCTGCCTAAATGCAATGACTTACTGCCATGTGATTGGCTCCTTCAATCAGTGTGTTCATAAACAGAAAATGTGTACCTAATAAATTGGCAGATGTGTGTTTAAATCCAACCAGGAAGGAATATAGAAAGCAGTTTATAGTAGACATGTAGTTTTTCCTCTGCAGTTATAGGTGGGTGGAGTTTGCACTGCAGCTTCTGTGGCGTTTGTTTTGTTCACCGTTGTTGGAGACCATTATGGCTACATTGTTGAAATTAAAGAAACACACTCAGTGCAAACATAGCCACAATCTGGAAATATAAAATGAGGTCACCCTGTGACGCTGCCGACACCGAGGCTCATTTCAGCACCGTGGACAGCGCTATGAAATCACGGCACACATTGACAAATAAACTCATGAGTACAGTCCTCACAGTTTAAGTGAGGACACGCACCGCGGCCGCGGAACCACAAGGCTCCCCAGTTACGACAGGTACCGCCGCCGCAGCGCACGGCACCGGAACCGCAGCCGCGGAGCGCACGGAGCGCACAGCAGCCTCGGAGCCCGCGCAAACCCAGATACATTCAAGATACATTCTCAACATTAACTTCATAAAAAAAGTGCGGTGCGCCCGGCCCCGCCTCGGCCCGGCGCGTGTCGGTCTTCACTTAAGCCGCGCGGCGTGGCGCAGCGCACAGGCGCACCCTCCATATCCGCACAACGGCGCGACGCGCACCGCAGCCGCTGAACCACCAGGCTCCTCAGTTGCCACATGTACCGCAGCCACAGCACACGGCACCGAGATCCCACCTCGGCCCGGCGCGTGTCGGTCCTCACTTAAGCCACGCGGCGGGGCACACAGTCAGCGCAAACACGACACGTACCGCCGCCGCAGCGCCAAACGCACAGCAGCCGCGGAACCAGCGTCTCAGCAGACGCCATCCCTGCCGTGAAAACGCGGAAACACACTAAACTACAAACAACGCCACATTTCACAAATAATACATGCAACATGTTTACCTTTTTATTGACAGTGCTTCTATTTGACTATTGCATCGCAAGTAGTGATGATGACATCATGTTTTCTTTTTTAAGTTGAATGATTTGTCTGAATACACTGAAAACACTGAACATGTGTTTGTTCCCGAGCCACTCCATATCCACACTCCGGCGCACCGCTGCCGCTGAACCACCAGGCTCCTCAGTTGCGACACGTACCGCAGCCACAGCACACGGCACCGAGATCCCACCTCGGCCCGGCGCGTGTCGGTCCTCACTTAAGCCGCGCGGCGGGGCACACAGTCAGCGCAAACACGACACGTACCGCCACCGCAGCGCCAAACGCACAGCAGCCGCGGAATCAGCGTCTCAGCAGACGCCATCCCTGCCGTGAAAACGCGGAAACACACTAAACTACAAACAACGCCACATTTCACAAATAATACATGCAACATGTTTACCTTTTTATTGACAGTGCTTCTATTTGACTATTGCATCGCAAGTAGTGATGATGACATCATGTTTTCTTTTTTAAGTTGAATGATTTGTCTGAATACACTGAAAACACTGAACATGTGTTTGTTCCCTTTTCAGGATGAGTTGGAAGCAACCCAAGAGGGGCAGTGGCCCTGGTGGCAGTAGTGAATGAAGATCAGGTTAGTTTACTGGCCTGAGTACAGTCCTCACAGTTTAAGTGAGGACACGCACCGCGGCCGCGGAACCACAAGGCTCCCCAGTTACGACAGGTACCGCCGCCGCAGCGCACGGCACCGGAACCGCAGCCGCGGAGCGCACAGCAGCCACGGAGCCCGCGCAAACCGAGATACATTCAAGATACATTCTCAACATTAACTTCATAAAAAAAGTGCGGTGCGCCCGGCCCCGCCTCGGCCCGGCGCGTGTCGGTCTTCACTTAAGCCGCGCGGCGTGGCGCAGCGCACAGGCGCACCCTCCATATCCGCACAACGGCGCGACGCGCACCGCAGCCGCTGAACCACCAGGCTCCTCAGTTGCCACACGTACCGCAGCCACAGCACACGGCACCGAGATCCCACCTCGGCCCGGCGCGTGTCGGTCCTCACTTAAGCCGCGCGGCGGGGCACACAGTCAGCGCAAACACGACACGTACCGCCGCCGCAGCGCCAAACGCACAGCAGCCGCGGAACCAGCGTCTCAGCAGACGCCATCCCTGCCGTGAAAACGCGGAAACACACTAAACTACAAACAACGCCACATTTCACAAATAATACATGCAACATGTTTACCTTTTTATTGACAGTGCTTCTATTTGACTATTGCATCGCAAGTAGTGATGATGACATCATGTTTTCTTTTTTAAGTTGAATGATTTGTCTGAATACACTGAAAACACTGAACATGTGTTTGTTCCCGAGCCACTCCATATCCACACTCCGGCGCACCGCTGCCGCTGAACCACCAGGCTCCTCAGTTGCGACACGTACCGCAGCCACAGCACACGGCACCGAGATCCCACCTCGGCCCGGCGCGTGTCGGTCCTCACTTAAGCCGCGCGGCGGGGCACACAGTCAGCGCAAACACGACACGTACCGCCACCGCAGCGCCAAACGCACAGCAGCCGCGGAATCAGCGTCTCAGCAGACGCCATCCCTGCCGTGAAAACGCGGAAACACACTAAACTACAAACAACGCCACATTTCACAAATAATACATGCAACATGTTTACCTTTTTATTGACAGTGCTTCTATTTGACTATTGCATCGCAAGTAGTGATGATGACATCATGTTTTCTTTTTTAAGTTGAATGATTTGTCTGAATACACTGAAAACACTGAACATGTGTTTGTTCCCTTTTCAGGATGAGTTGGAAGCAACCCAAGAGGGGCAGTGGCCCTGGTGGCAGTAGTGAATGAAGATCAGGTTCCTGCAGGAGTTCCCTTTGAAACTCACCATGTGTCTCTGGTCCTCACAATCAGGTTGTAATGGCTCACACACTGATCTACGCTCTCCATTTGAAGTTGTCAGAAGTAGAATGTAATAATTTGATTTAGTAGAAAGAAAAGAGTCAATTCAACTTAAGTATTAACATTTGTATAAAGAAGATCATTTCAGTTCAGATAAATCCGTTTCACATAAGTGTCAC
This sequence comes from Solea solea, assembly GCF_958295425.1. Lineage (NCBI taxonomy): Eukaryota > Metazoa > Chordata > Actinopteri > Pleuronectiformes > Soleidae > Solea > Solea solea. Next base: position 265,758 of record NW_026704014.1, on the reverse strand, counting down.
ATACTTAGTAGTTTTCATTAACTGAATGGAATTAGTACAATGCACTTTACCCAAGTTACTTTAACAACAAATACTTGAGTTACTTGTACTCAAATCAAATACTTTTGTATGCTTAAATTGTTTGAGTTAATAAACTTAATTGGTTTCCTAAATGGTTAAAGTTGAAGTAACTCATTCCCCGCAGACAAGATACATTCTCAACATTAACTTCATAAAACCAGAGACCATTATGGCTACATTGTTGAAATGAAAGAAACACACTCAGTGCAAACATAGCCACAATCTGGAAATATAAAATGAGGTGGCCCCGTGACGCTGCCGACACCGAGGCTCATTTCATCACCGTGGACAGCGCTATGAAATCACGGCACACATTGACAAATGAACTCATGTGCATGCTCAAGCTACAATACAATTTCAAATGCATTCTTTTCTTTTTTTCTTTAGATACAAGGAAGTGCGGTGCGCCCGGCCCCGCCAGGATCCCACCTCAGCCCGGCGTGTGTCGGTCTTCACTTAAGCCGCGCGGCGTGGCGCGGCACACAGGCGCACACTCCATATCCACACTCCGGCTCAACGCGCACCGCAGCCACTGAACCACCAGGCTCCTCAGTCACAGCGCACATGTTTTCAATAATAAGCCCCGCCCCAAACATTTCAAGCTTTCACACCTGATTGGCTGACCATTGTGCCAATATTTAAACTCCTGTGTTGACTGCCGCACCAGAGGGAGAGGAGATGCTGACAGATCACAGACGTAAGTTTGACGTTACTTTGTTTCCTTGTTTTCTCACTGACTCCAGTCTTCTTCTCATCTCTTGTCTTTAATGAAACCATCACAGCCCCATGTTTGTGTCTCACTCTCTGTTTGCAGCACCAATGCAAACCTGCTACAGTACAAACCTGCTACAAACCCCAGACTGGATTCGGTTTACTGGCGTGAGTACAACAGAAAGTCATCACAACCAGACAGAAACAAACCGCAAACACACTTAACACTTGAATCTAAGTGTAGAGTCGAACGTTAACACTTTAATTTTGATCATATGACATTAAACTAATATTTAATTACCTCATTTATTTTTTTTATAATTTTAATAATGTAAATATTAGCATTTTAGCTCAATAGCTTCCAGGCAATGTGACCCAAAGACTCCAAATGAGTGTACAAACATAGTACTAGACTGCCTAGTCAGGACACACCTCTTTATATTCCATTTAAATACTTGATTTACTTTCAATCATTTCTTTAATGCAAATATTAGCATTTTATCTCAATCGCGTCCAGGCCATGTGACCCTAAAGATTCCAAAACAGTGCAGCAACATAGAACTAGACTGCCTAGTCAGGACACACCTCTTTTTATTCCATTTTAGTACCTCCCATAATTTTTTTTAATCCATTTTTAACGGTAATTCGTTGATGGTCCCTAAATGAGACCACGGTTGTTGAGAGCGATGGGTCGGACTTTGTACAAGCCGTGATCGTGCACCTATCTCGGGGTGGAGAAGGAGGAGGGTGCCGTTGGATCTGGAGCGAATGTCTGTTGAATATCCAACCTGGAACTGATTTCAGCGCGGTACGTTGTCGGAGGTGATCAGCTCCGACCTCTGCGGACGCTCGGTGCTCACAGTGCCCAGGGCAGAGCAGCGTTACCTCGGCCTGTCCTGATGAAATGATCCGCTGGCTCAGACGTCTCTCAGATGCTTGGTGTGATCCATAGATTTGTGGTTGACGTGTTACTTTGTTTTTAATGTAAACACGTTGTATATTATTACTAATAATTGATTTTACCTTCGAATTTTAGGTTTATATTAAAGTGGCACGGCCATTGTATATGTATTTGTTAAAATCCCAAGTCTCCTCCTCACCTGCCTCATCACTGGCACACCTACCTGGACCACACCCCTAATCCTATATAACCCGCCCCTTCCGCCCTTTGACCCCCCTATTTTCCCTCCAAACAATCCACGAGAACAAAGGGACACTGGCTGTGAGTTTTATGGACGTTCACTCATTTAATGTTTCATTTGGTTGATACTACATCTTGTATGAAGACTTACTTATTGCTTGTGTGTCATTATACTAGATTCCTGAGTTTAATCCTTTGCTAAAGAGAGGAAAGTAAGAGTGGATGTATTATTGATGTTAGTCTAAGACAACCTCATTTCTTATTGTATATTTGATACTTTCTAGATTGTAATATTTCCTTTATCATTTTCATATAGACAGAATCATCCACCATTACCCCTCATCACCGACTACCGTTTACTTGGAAATAAAATATTGCAACTTGGAAAGCTGCCTGGATCCTGTGTTTAAATGTGCACCCAACATATGATGTTCAGTCAATCACCGCCACTATAGTGTACAGTTCTTTCATATTTGTGTATGTATTTGAATATAAATGTACAATTGTAAGTTCAAATAAATAATACATTAACTGTCAGTTGATGTACTGATATCTATGAGTAGTCTAGTGAAAAACAGACGTAGCACCATCAGTAGCTCTTTGTGTTTTATGTCACAGGTCTCCATCAACATATGCAGCACTCGGGCATGAAGAAACTGTGAATTCAGCTCCTCCTTGCCGAACTAAAAGAGAGACGACCTGCACTCTTTAGTGAAGCTCAAGTGAGTGAAAGAGGATGGTGACACCCACACACTGTCAAAGTCATCGTTGTAGCAATGCCTCATCTGGAAAAGAGTTTTAATATGACAGCGAGGCTCATTTCAGCACCGTGGACAGCGCTATGAAATCACGGCACACATTGACAAATAAAATCATGCGCATGCTCAAGCTACAATACAATTTCAAATGCATTCTTTTCTTTTTTTTAAGATACAAGGAAGTGCGGTGCGGCCCGGCGCGTGTCGGTCTTCACTTAAGCCGCGGCGCACCCTCCATATCCACACTCCGGCGCGACGCGCACTGCAGCCGCTGAACCACCAGGCTCCTCAGTTGCGACACGTACCGCAGCCACAGCGCCCAGCCCTGCCGAGATCCCACCTCGGCCTGGCGCGTGTCGGTCTTCACTTAAGCCGCGCGGCGTGGCGCACAAACCTACAAACCTGCTACAAACCCCAGACTGGATTCGGTTTACTGGCGTGAGTACAGTCCTCACAGTTTAAGTGAGGACACGCACTTGTATTCTCAGTTTGGTATAAGATGTGAGTACAGTGTAACGCCACATTTCACAACTAATACATGCAACATGTTTACCTTTTTATTGACAGTGCTTCTATTTGACTATTGCATCGCAAGTAGTGATGATGACATCATGTTTTCTTTTTTAAGTTGAATGATTTGTCTGAATACACTGAAAACACTGAACATGTGTTTGTTCCCGAGCCACTCCATATCCACACTCCGGCGCACCGCTGCCGCTGAACCACCAGGCTCCTCAGTTGCGACACGTACCGCAGCCACAGCACACGGCAGCGAGATCCCACCTCGGCCCGGCGCGTGTCGGTCCTCACTTAAGCCGCGCGGCGGGGCACACAGTCAGCGCAAACACGACACGTACCGCCGCCGCAGCGCCAAACGCACAGCAGCCGCGGAACCAGCGTCTCAGCAGACGCCATCCCTGCCGTAAAAACGCGGAAACACACTAAACCACAAACAACGCCACATTTCACAAATAATACAAGCAACATGTTTACCTTTTTATTGACAGTGCTTCTATTTGACTATTGCATCGCAAGTAGTGATGATGACATCATGTTTTCTTTTTTAAGTTGAATGATTTGTCTGAATACACTGAAAACACTGAACATGTGTTTGTTCCCTTTTCAGGATGAGTTGGAAGCAACCCAAGAGGGGCAGTGGCCCTGGTGGCAGTAGTGAATGAAGATCAGGTTAGTTTACTGGCCTGAGTACAGTCCTCACAGTTTAAGTGAGGACACGCACCGCGGCCGCGGAACCACCAGGCTCCCCAGTTACGACAGGTACCGCCGCCGCAGCGCACGGCACCGGAACCGCGTACATTCAAGATACATTCTCAACATTAACTTCATAAAAAAATTGCGGTGCGCCCGGCCCCGCCTCGGCCCGGCGCGTGTCGGTCTTCACTTAAGCTGCGCGGCGTGGCGCAGCGCACAGGCGCACCCTTCATATCCGCACAACGGCGCCACGCGCACCGCAGCCGCTGAACCACCAGGCTCCTCAGTTGCGACACGTACCGCAGCCACAGCACACGGCACCGAGATCCCACCTCGGCCCGGCGCGTGTCGGTCCTCACTTAAGCCGCGCAGCGGGGCACACAGTCAGTGCAAACACGACACGTACCGCCGCCGCAGCGCCAAACGCACAGCAGCCGCGGAACCAGCGTCTCAGCAGACGCCATCCCTGCCATGAAAACGCGGAAACACACTAAACTACAAACAACGCCACATTTCACAAATAATACATGCAACATGTTTACCTTTTTATTGACAGTGCTTCTATTTGACTATTGCATCGCAAGTAGTGATGATGACATCATGTTTTCTTTTTTAAGTTGAATGATTTGTCTGAATACACTGAAAACACTGAACATGTGTTTGTTCCCGAGCCACTCCATATCCACACTCCGGCGCACCGCTGCCGCTGAACCACCAGGCTCCTCAGTTGCGACACGTACCGCAGCCACAGCACACGGCACCGAGATCCCACCTCGGCCCGGCGCGTGTCGGTCCTCACTTAAGCCGCGCGGCGGGGCACACAGTCAGCGCAAACACGACACGTACCGCCACCGCAGCGCCAAACGCACAGCAGCCGCGGAATCAGCGTCTCAGCAGACGCCATCCCTGCCGTGAAAACGCGGAAACACACTAAACTACAAACAACGCCACATTTCACAAATAATACATGCAACATGTTTACCTTTTTATTGACAGTGCTTCTATTTGACTATTGCATCGCAAGTAGTGATGATGACATCATGTTTTCTTTTTTAAGTTGAATGATTTGTCTGAATACACTGAAAACACTGAACATGTGTTTGTTCCCGAGCCACTCCATATCCACACTCCGGCGCACCGCTGCCGCTGAACCACCAGGCTCCTCAGTTGCGACACGTACCGCAGCCACAGCACACGGCACCGAGATCCCACCTCGGCCCGGCGCGTGTCGGTCCTCACTTAAGCCGCGCGGCGGGGCACACAGTCAGCGCAAACACGACACGTACCGCCGCTGCAGCGCCAAACGCACAGCAGCCGCGGAACCAGCGTCTCAGCAGACGCCATCCCTGCCGTGAAAACGCGGAAACACACTAAACTACAAACAACGCCACATTTCACAAATAATACATGCAACATGTTTACCTTTTTATTGACAGTGCTTCTATTTGACTATTGCATCGCAAGTAGTAATGATGACATCATGTTTTCTTTTTTAAGTTGAATGATTTGTCTGAATACACTGAAAACACTGAACATGTGTTTGTTCCCTTTTCAGGATGAGTTGGAAGCAACCCAAGAGGGGCAGTGGCCCTGGTGGCAGTAGTGAATGAAGATCAGGTTAGTTTACTGGCCTGAGTACAGTCCTCACAGTTTAAGTGAGGACACGCACCGCGGCCGCGGAACCACAAGGCTCCCCAGTTACGACAGGTACCGCCGCCGCAGCGCACGGCACCGGAACCGCAGCCGCGGAGCGCACGGAGCGCACAGCAGCCACGGAGCCCGCGCAAACCGAGATACATTCAAGATACATTCTCAACATTAACTTCATAAAAAAAGTGCGGTGCGCCCGGCCCCGCCTCGGCCCGGCGCGTGTCGGTCTTCACTTAAGCCGCGCGGCGTGGCGCAGCGCACAGGCGCACCCTCCATATCCGCACAACGGCGCGACGCGCACCGCAGCCGCTGAACCACCAGGCTCCTCAGTTGCCACACGTACCGCAGCCACAGCACACGGCACCGAGATCCCACCTCGGCCCGGCGCGTGTCGGTCCTTACTTAAGCCGCGCGGCGGGGCACACAGTCAGCGCAAACACGACACGTACCGCCGCCGCAGCGCCAAACGCACAGCAGCCGCGGAACCAGCGTCTCAGCAGACGCCATCCCTGCCGTGAAAACGCGGAAACACACTAAACTACAAACAACGCCACATTTCACAAATAATACATGCAACATGTTTACCTTTTTATTGACAGTGCTTCTATTTGACTATTGCATCGCAAGTAGTGATGATGACATCATGTTTTCTTTTTTAAGTTGAATGATTTGTCTGAATACACTGAAAACACTGAACATGTGTTTGTTCCCTTTTCAGGATGAGTTGGAAGCAACCCAAGAGGGGCAGTGGCCCTGGTGGCAGTAGTGAATGAAGATCAGGTTCCTGCAGGAGTTCCCTTTGAAACTCACCATGTGTCTCTGGTCCTCACAATCAGGTTGTAATGGCTCACACACTGATCTACGCTCTCCATTTGAAGTTGTCAGAAGTAGAATGTAATAATTTGATTTAGTAGAAAGAAAAGAGTCAATTCAACTTAAGTATTAACATTTGTATAAAGAAGATCATTTCAGTTCAGATAAATCCGTTTCACATAAGTGTCACATACTTAGTAGTTTTCATTAACTGAATGGAATTAGTACAATGCACTTTACCCAAGTTACTTTAACAACAAATACTTGAGTTACTTGTACTCAAATCAAATACTTTTGTATGCTTAAATTGTTTGAGTTAATAAACTTAATTGGTTTCCTAAATGGTTAAAGTTGAAGTAACTCATTCCCCGCAGACAAGATACATTCTCAACATTAACTTCATAAAACCAGAGACCATTATGGCTACATTGTTGAAATGAAAGAAACACACTCAGTGCAAACATAGCCACAATCTGGAAATATAAAATGAGGTGGCCCCGTGACCCTGCCGACACCGAGGCTCATTTCATCACCGTGGACAGCGCTATGAAATCACGGCACACATTGACAAATGAACTCATGTGCATGCTCAAGCTACAATACAATTTCAAATGCATTCTTTTCTCTTTTTTTTTTAGATACAAGGAAGTGCGGTGCGCCCGGCCCCGCCAGGATCCCACCTCAGCCCGGCGCGTGTCGGTCTTCACTTAAGCCGCGCGGCGTGGCACACAGGCGCACACTCCATATCCACACGACGGCTCAACGCGCACCGCAGCCACTGAACCACCAGGCTCCTCAGTCATAGCGCACATGTTTTCAATAATAAGCCCCGCCCCAAACATTTCAAGCTTTCACACCTGATTGACTGACCATTGTGCCAATATTTAAACTCCTGTGTTGACAGCCGCACCAGAGGGAGAGGAGATGCTGACAGATCACAGACGTAAGTTTGACGTTACTTTGTTTCCTTGTTTTCTCACTGACTCCAGTCTTCTTCTCATCTCTTGTCTTTAATGAAACCATCACAGTCCCATGTTTGTGTCTCACTCTCTGTTTGCAGCACCAATGCAAACCTGCTACAGTACAAACCTGCTACAAACCCCAGACTGGATTCGGTTTACTGGCGTGAGTACAACAGAAAGTCATCACAACCAGACAGAAACAAACCGCAAACACACTTAACACTTGAATCTAAGTGTAGAGTCGAACGTTAACACTTTAATTTTGATCATATGACATTAAACTAATATTTAATTACCTCATTTATTTTTTTTTATAATTTTAATAATGTAAATATTAGCATTTTAGCTCAATAGCTTCCAGGCAATGTGACCCAAAGACTCCAAATGAGTGTACAAACATAGTACTAGACTGCCTAGTCAGGACACACCTCTTTATATTCCATTTAAATACTTGATTTACTTTCAATCATTTCTTTAATGCAAATATTAGCATTTTATCTCAATCGCGTCCAGGCCATGTGACCCTAAAGATTCCAAAACAGTGCAGCAACATAGAACTAGACTGCCTAGTCAGGACACACCTCTTTTTATTCCGTTTTAGTACCTCCCATAATTTTTTTTAATCCATTTTTAACGGTAATTCGTTGATGGTCCCTAAATGAGACCACGGTTGTTGAGAGCGATGGGTCGGACTTTGTACAAGCCGTGATCGTGCACCTATCTCGGGGTGGAGAAGGAGGAGGGTGCCGTTGGATCTGGAGCGAATGTCTGTTGAATATCCAACCTGGAACTGATTTCAGCGCGGTACGTTGTCGGAGGTGATCAGCTCCGCCTCTGCGGACGCTCGGTGCTCACAGTGCCCAGGGCAGAGCAGCGCTACCTCGGCCTGTCCTGATGAAATGATCCGCTGGCTCAGACGTCTCACAGATGCTTGGTGTGATCCATAGATTTGTGGTTGACGTGTTACTTTGTTTTTAATGTAAACACTTTGTATATTATTACTAATAATTGATTTTACCTTCGAATTTTAGGTTTATATTAAAGTGGCACGGCCATTGTATATGTATTTGTTAAAATCCCAAGTCTCCTCCTCACCTGCCTCATCACTGGCACACCTACCTGGACCACACCCCTAATCCTATATAACCCGCCCCTTCCGCCCTTTGACCCCCCTATTTTCCCTCCAAACAATCCACGAGAACAAAGGGACACTGGCTGTGAGTTTTATGGACGTTCACTCATTTAATGATTCATTTGGTTGATACTACATCTTGTATGAAGACTTACTTATTGCTTGTGTGTCATTATACTAGATTCCTGAGTTTAATCCTTTGCTAAAGAGAGGAAAGTAAGAGTGGATGTATTATTGATGTTAGTCTAAAACAACCTCATTTCTTATTGTATATTTGATACTTTCTAGATTGTAATATTTCCTTTATCATTTTCATATAGACAGAATCATCCACCATTACCCCTCATCACCGACTACCGTTTACTTGGAAATAAAATATTGCAACTTGGAAAGCTGCCTGGATCCTGTGTTTAAATGTGCACCCAACATATGATGTTCAGTCAATCACCGCCACTATAGTGTACAGTTCTTTCATATTTGTGTATGTATTTGAATATAAATGTACAATTGTAAGTTCAAATAAATAATACATTAACTGTCAGTTGATGTACTGATATCTATGAGTAGTCTAGTGAAAAACAGACGTAGCACCATCAGTAGCTCTTTGTGTTTTATGTCACAGGTCTCCATCAACATATGCAGCACTCGGGCATGAAGAAACTGTGAATTCAGCTCCTCCTTGCCGAACTAAAAGAGAGACGACCTGCACTCTTTAGTGAAGCTCAAGTGAGTGAAAGAGGATGGTGACACCCACACACTGTCAAAGTCATCGTTGTAGCAATGCCTCATCTGGAAAAGAGTTTTAATATGACAGCGAGGCTCATTTCAGCACCGTGGACAGCGCTATGAAATCACGGCACACATTGACAAATAAAATCATGCGCATGCTCAAGCTACAATACAATTTCAAATGCATTCTTTTCTTTTTTTTAAGATACAAGGAAGTGCGGTGCGGCCCGGCGCGTGTCGGTCTTCACTTAAGCCGCGGCGCACCCTCCATATCCACACTCCGGCGCGACGCGCACTGCAGCCGCTGAACCACCAGGCTCCTCAGTTGCGACACGTACCGCAGCCACAGCGCCCAGCCCTGCCGAGATCCCACCTCGGCCTGGCGCGTGTCGGTCTTCACTTAAGCCGCGCGGCGTGGCGCACAAACCTACAAACCTGCTACAAACCCCAGACTGGATTCGGTTTACTGGCGTGAGTACAGTCCTCACAGTTTAATTGAGGACACGCACTTGTATTCTCAGTTTGGTATAAGATGTGAGTACAGTGTAACGCCACATTTCACAACTAATACATGCAACATGTTTACCTTTTTATTGACAGTGCTTCTATTTGACTATTGCATCGCAAGTAGTGATGATGACATCATGTTTTCTTTTTTAAGTTGAATGATTTGTCTGAATACACTGAAAACACTGAACATGTGTTTGTTCCCTTTTCAGGATGAGTTGGAAGCAACCCAAGAGGGGCAGTGGCCCTGGTGGCAGTAGTGAATGAAGATCAGGTTAGTTTACTGGCCTGAGTACAGTCCTCACAGTTTAAGTGAGGACACGCACCGCGGCCGCGGAACCACCAGGCTCCCCAGTTACGAGAGGTACCGCCGCCGCAGCGCACGGCACCGGAACCGCAGCCGCGGAGCGCACAGCAGCCGCGGAGCCCGCGCAAACCGAGATACATTCAAGATACATTCTCAACATTAACTTCATAAAAAAAGTGCGGTGCGCCCGGCCCCGCCTCGGCCCGGCGCGTGTCGGTCTTCACTTAAGCCGCGCGGCGTGGCGCAGCGCACAGGCGCACAATCCATATCCGCACAACGGCGCGACGCGCACCGCAGCCGCTGAACCACCAGGCTCCTCAGTTGCCACACGTACCGCAGCCACAGCACACGGCACCGAGATCCCACCTCGGCCCGGCGCGTGTCGGTCCTCACTTAAGCCGCGCGGCGGGGCACACAGTCAGCGCAAACACGACACGTACCGCCGCCGCAGCGCCAAACGCACAGCAGCCGCGGAACCAGCGTCTCAGCAGACGCCATCCCTGCCATGAAAACGCGGAAACACACTAAACTACACACAACGCCACATTTCACAAATAATACATGCAACATGTTTACCTTTTTATTGACAGTGCTTCTATTTGACTATTGCTTCGCAAGTAGTGATGATGACATCATGTTTTCTTTTTTAAGTTGAATGATTTGTCTGAATACACTGAAAACACTGAACATGTGTTTGTTCCCGAGCCACTCCATATCCACACTCCGGCGCACCGCTGCCGCTGAACCACCAGGCTCCTCAGTTGCGACACGTACCGCAGCCACAGCACACGGCACCGAGATCCCACCTCGGCCCGGCGCGTGTCGGTCCTCACTTAAGCCGCGCGGCGGGGCACACAGTCAGCGCAAACACGACACGTACCGCCGCCGCAGCGCCAAACGCACAGCAGCCGCGGAACCAGCGTCTCAGCAGACGCCATCCCTGCCGTGAAAACGCGGAAACACACTAAACTACAAACAACGCCACATTTCACAAATAATACATGCAACATGTTTACCTTTTTATTGACAGTGCTTCTATTTGACTATTGCATCGCAAGTAGTGATGATGACATCATGTTTTCTTTTTTAAGTTGAATGATTTGTCTGAATACACTGAAAACACTGAACATGTGTTTGTTCCCTTTTCAGGATGAGTTGGAAGCAACCCAAGAGGGGCAGTGGCCCTGGTGGCAGTAGTGAATGAAGATCAGGTTCCTGCAGGAGTTCCCTTTGAAACTCACCATGTGTCTCTGGTCCTCACAATCAGGTTGTAATGGCTCACACACTGATCTACGCTCTCCATTTGAAGTTGTCAGAAGTAGAATGTAATAATTTGATTTAGTAGAAAGAAAAGAGTCAATTCAACTTAAGTATTAACATTTGTATAAAGAAGATCATTTCAGTTCAGATAAATCCGTTTCACATAAGTGTCACATACTTAGTAGTTTTCATTAACTGAATGGAATTAGTACAATGCACTTTACCCAAGTTACTTTAACAACAAATACTTGAGTTACTTGTACTCAAATCAAATAATTTTGTATGCTTAAATTGTTTGAGTTAATAAACTTAATTGGTTTCCTAAATGGTTAAAGTTGAAGTAACTCATTCCCCGCAGACAAGATACATTCTCAACATTAACTTCATAAAACCAGAGACCATTATGGCTACATTGTTGAAATGAAAGAAACACACTCAGTGCAAACATAGCCACAATCTGGAAATATAAAATGAGGTGGCCCCGTGACGCTGCCGACACCGAGGCTCATTTCATCACCGTGGACAGCGCTATGAAATCACGGCACACATTGACAAATGAACTCATGTGCATGCTCAAGCTACAATACAATTTCAAATGCATTCTTTTCTTTTTTTCTTTAGATACAAGGAAGTGCGGTGCGCCCGGCCCCGCCAGGATCCCACCTCAGCCCGGCGCGTGTCGGTCTTCACTTAAGCCGCGCGGCGTGGCGCGGCACACAGGCGCACACTCCATATCCACACTCCGGCTCAACGCGCACCGCAGCCACTGAACCACCAGGCTCCTCAGTCACAGCGCACATGTTTTCAATAATAAGCCCCGCCCCAAACATTTCAAGCTTTCACACCTGATTGGCTGACCATTGTGCCAATATTTAAACTCCTGTGTTGACAGCCGCACCAGAGGGACAGATCACAGATGTAAGTTTGACGTTACTTTGTTTCCTTGTTTCTTCACTGACATCAGTCTTCTTCTCATCTCTTGTCTTTAATGAAACGATCACAGTCACCTGTTTGTGTCTCACTCTCTGTTTGCAGCATCAACGCAAACCTGCTACAAAACCCGGACTGGTATTCATGGACGGATTGAACTGGATTCGGTTTGATGGTGTGAGTACAACAGAAACTCATCACAACCAAACAGAAACAAACACACTTAACACTTAATTGTAAGTGTACACTCAAACTTTAACACTTTTTTTTATCATATGACATTTAAACTAATATTTAAATAAACATTTAGTTTGGAATGAGTATCAAGTAAAACCTGAAGTGGAGCTCCACTGAATATTATTATTATTATTATTATTATTATTATTATTATTATTATTATTATTGTTACTAAGTGATGACGAAAAAAACCCAGGTCAGTATTTTGTAACCTAAGAAAACCAATGTGATGTAAGTAATTATTGAAAAGGCTATTTATTAATTTAAATAATTAATGACACTTAAGTCGTTATTTAATGGTGTATTTATTAATATAAATCATCTAAAAAGGCTTGGGTTTCTAGTAACTAACTGGTGCTAACTAACTCAGCAGCCAGGAGTCACACTGTGAGTGGCTAATTGGAAGAATCAGTAGAGGAGAGGAAAGTAGAGGAAACCAGGTGCATGTACAGTGAATTTGGTCAATATTGCTTCTTGCAATAAAGAGTTACAGGGTGCTGTCACATTTCGGCAGGGCCTGCCGAGAAGTGACTGCACCCTGTAACTCTGGATTGTTAGGGCTTACATTCTCTATCTTTTCAGCATTAGCAGTCGAGGAAAACAGGTGCATGTACAATGAATTTGGTCAGTATCGCTCCTTCAAACAACGACTTATAGGGTGTACCCTGTATACAGTATTATATCTACCAGTAGACTTACGCTCACTACCTCTTAACCGATGCGCGTTCCCGTCGGAGGCAGTCATTTTTCGGCAAGGTTCAATGTGTTGTGCCTTCAGATGGTGTTCTGCACACTTTGGTTGCGCTGATTTGAGTTCCTTTTGCTTTCTTAGCATGGCCTTTCTGCTGATCTTTGACCTCAACATGGCATCACTGGATATTTTCTGTTTGTCACACCGTGGTTGTGCAAGCAGTTTGTAAAAATACTACCAGTAACCATGCCACATTAAAAGCTCCTTGAATCACCTTTCTTCCTAATGCTGATAGTCTGTTTGAACTTGATTTGGGCGTCCTGATCATGTCTACCTGCCTAAATGCAATGACTTACTGCCATGTGATTGGCTCCTTCAATCAGTGTGTTCATAAACAGAAAATGTGTACCTAATAAATTGGCAGATGTGTGTTTAAATCCAACCAGGAAGGAATATAGAAAGCAGTTTATAGTAGACATGTAGTTTTTCCTCTGCAGCTATAGGTGGGTGGAGTTTGCACTGCAGCTTCTGTGGCGTTTGTTTTGTTCACCGTTGTTGGAGACCATTATGGCTACATTGTTGAAATTAAAGAAACACACTCAGTGCAAACATAGCCACAATCTGGAAATATAAAATGAGGTCACCCTGTGACGCTGCCGACACCGAGGCTCATTTCAGCACCGTGGACAGCGCTATGAAATCACGGCACACATTGACAAATAAACTCATGAGTACAGTCCTCACAGTTTAAGTGAGGACACGCACCGCGGCCGCGGAACCACAAGGCTCCCCAGTTACGACAGGTACCGCCGCCGCAGCGCACGGCACCGGAACCGCAGCCGCGGAGCGCACGGAGCGCACAGCAGCCACGGAGCCCGCGCAAACCGAGATACATTCAAGATACATTCTCAACATTAACTTCATAAAAAAAGTGCGGTGCGCCCGGCCCCGCCTCGGCCCGGCGCGTGTCGGTCTTCACTTAAGCCGCGCGGCGTGGCGCAGCGCACAGGCGCACCCTCCATATCCGCACAACGGCGCGACGCGCACCGCAGCCGCTGAACCACCAGGCTCCTCAGTTGCCACACGTACCGCAGCCACAGCACACGGCACCGAGATCCCACCTCGGCCCGGCGCGTGTCGGTCCTCACTTAAGCCGCGCGGCGGGGCACACAGTCAGCGCAAACACGACACGTACCGCCGCCGCAGCGCCAAACGCACAGCAGCCGCGGAACCAGCGTCTCAGCAGACGCCATCCCTGCCGTGAAAACGCGGAAACACACTAAACTACAAACAACGCCACATTTCACAAATAATACATGCAACATGTTTACCTTTTTATTGACAGTGCTTCTATTTGACTATTGCATCGCAAGTAGTGATGATGACATCATGTTTTCTTTTTTAAGTTGAATGATTTGTCTGAATACACTGAAAACACTGAACATGTGTTTGTTCCCGAGCCACTCCATATCCACACTCCGGCGCACCGCTGCCGCTGAACCACCAGGCTCCTCAGTTGCGACACGTACCGCAGCCACAGCACACGGCACCGAGATCCCACCTCGGCCCGGCGCGTGTCGGTCCTCACTTAAGCCGCGCGGCGGGGCACACAGTCAGCGCAAACACGACACGTACCGCCACCGCAGCGCCAAACGCACAGCAGCCGCGGAATCAGCGTCTCAGCAGACGCCATCCCTGCCGTGAAAACGCGGAAACACACTAAACTACAAACAACGCCACATTTCACAAATAATACATGCAACATGTTTACCTTTTTATTGACAGTGCTTCTATTTGACTATTGCATCGCAAGTAGTGATGATGACATCATGTTTTCTTTTTTAAGTTGAATGATTTGTCTGAATACACTGAAAACACTGAACATGTGTTTGTTCCCTTTTCAGGATGAGTTGGAAGCAACCCAAGAGGGGCAGTGGCCCTGGTGGCAGTAGTGAATGAAGATCAGGTTAGTTTACTGGCCTGAGTACAGTCCTCACAGTTTAAGTGAGGACACGCACCGCGGCCGCGGAACCACAAGGCTCCCCAGTTACGACAGGTACCGCCGCCGCAGCGCACGGCACCGGAACCGCAGCCGCGGAGCGCACGGAGCGCACAGCAGCCACGGAGCCCGCGCAAACCGAGATACATTCAAGATACATTCTCAACATTAACTTCATAAAAAAAGTGCGGTGCGCCCGGCCCCGCCTCGGCCCGGCGCGTGTCGGTCTTCACTTAAGCCGCGCGGCGTGGCGCAGCGCACAGGCGCACCCTCCATATCCGCACAACGGCGCGACGCGCACCGCAGCCGCTGAACCACCAGGCTCCTCAGTTGCCACACGTACCGCAACCACAGCACACGGCACCGAGATCCCACCTCGGCCCGGCGCGTGTCGGTCCTCACTTAAGCCGCGCGGCGGGGCACACAGTCAGCGCAAACACGACACGTACCGCCGCCGCAGCGCCAAACGCACAGCAGCCGCGGAACCAGCGTCTCAGCAGACGCCATCCCTGCCGTGAAAACGCGGAAACACACTAAACTACAAACAACGCCACATTTCACAAATAATACATGCAACATGTTTACCTTTTTATTGACAGTGCTTCTATTTGACTATTGCATCGCAAGTAGTGATGATGACATCATGTTTTCTTTTTTAAGTTGAATGATTTGTCTGAATACACTGAAAACACTGAACATGTGTTTGTTCCCGAGCCACTCCATATCCACATTCCGGCGCAGCGCTGCCGCTGAACCACCAGGCTCCTCAGTTGCGACACGTACCGCAGCCACAGCACACGGCACCGAGATCCCACCTCGGCCCGGCGCGTGTCGGTCCTCACTTAAGCCGCGCGGCGGGGCACACAGTCAGCGCAAACACGACACGTACCGCCACCGCAGCGCCAAACGCACAGCAGCCGCGGAATCAGCGTCTCAGCAGACGCCATCCCTGCCGTGAAAACGCGGAAACACACTAAACTACAAACAACGCCACATTTCACAAATAATACATGCAACATGTTTACCTTTTTATTGACAGTGCTTCTATTTGACTATTGCATCGCAAGTAGTGATGATGACATCATGTTTTCTTTTTTAAGTTGAATGATTTGTCTGAATACACTGAAAACACTGAACATGTGTTTGTTCCCTTTTCAGGATGAGTTGGAAGCAACCCAAGAGGGGCAGTGGCCCTGGTGGCAGTAGTGAATGAAGATCAGGTTAGTTTACTGGCCTGAGTACAGTCCTCACAGTTTAAGTGAGGACACGCACCGCGGCCGCGGAACCACAAGGCTCCCCAGTTACGACAGGTACCGCCGCCGCAGCGCACGGCACCGGAACCGCAGCCGCGGAGCGCACAGCAGCCACGGAGCCCGCGCAAACCGAGATACATTAAAGATACATTCTCAACATTAACTTCATAAAAAAAGTGCGGTGCGCCCGGCCCCGCCTCGGCCCGGCGCGTGTCGGTCTTCACTTAAGCCGCGCGGCGTGGCGCAGCGCACAGGCGCACCCTCCATATCCGCACAACGGCGCGACGCGCACCGCAGCCGCTGAACCACCAGGCTCCTCAGTTGCCACACGTACCGCAGCCACAGCACACGGCACCGAGATCCCACCTCGGCCCGGCGCGTGTCGGTCCTCACTTAAGCCGCGCGGCGGGGCACACAGTCAGCGCAAACACGACACGTACCGCCGCCGCAGCGCCAAACGCACAGCAGCCGCGGAACCAGCGTCTCAGCAGACGCCATCCCTGCCGTGAAAACGCGGAAACACACTAAACTACAAACAACGCCACATTTCACAAATAATACATGCAACATGTTTACCTTTTTATTGACAGTGCTTCTATTTGACTATTGCATCGCAAGTAGTGATGATGACATCATGTTTTCTTTTTTAAGTTGAATGATTTGTCTGAATACACTGAAAACACTGAACATGTGTTTGTTCCCTTTTCAGGATGAGTTGGAAGCAACCCAAGAGGGGCAGTGGTCCTGGTGGCAGTAGTGAATGAAGATCAGGTTAGTTTACTGGCCTGAGTACAGTCCTCACAGTTTAAGTGAGGACACGCACCGCGGCCGCGGAACCACAAGGCTCCCCAGTTACGACAGGTACCGCCGCCGCAGCGCACGGCACCGGAACCGCAGCCGCGGAGCGCACGGAGCGCACAGCAGCCACGGAGCCCGCGCAAACCGAGATACATTCAAGATACATTCTCAACATTAACTTCATAAAAAAAGTGCGGTGCGCCCGGCCCCGCCTCGGCCCGGCGCGTGTCGGTCTTCACTTAAGCCGCGCGGCGTGGCGCAGCGCACAGGCGCACCCTCCATATCCGCACAACGGCGCGACGCCGCTGAACCACCAGGCTCCTCAGTTGCCACACGTACCGCAGCCACAGCACACGGCACCGAGATCCCACCTCGGCCCGGCGCGTGTCGGTCCTCACTTAAGCCGCGCGGCGGGGCACACAGTCAGCGCAAACACGACACGTACCGCCACCGCAGCGCCAAACGCACAGCAGCCGCGGAATCAGCGTCTCAGCAGACGCCATCCCTGCCGTGAAAACGCGGAAACACACTAAACTACAAACAACGCCACATTTCACAAATAATACATGCAACATGTTTACCTTTTTATTGACAGTGCTTCTATTTGACTATTGCATCGCAAGTAGTGATGATGACATCATGTTTTCTTTTTTAAGTTGAATGATTTGTCTGAATACACTGAAAACACTGAACATGTGTTTGTTCCCTTTTCAGGATGAGTTGGAAGCAACCCAAGAGGGGCAGTGGCCCTGGTGGCAGTAGTGAATGAAGATCAGGTTAGTTTACTGGCCTGAGTACAGTCCTCACAGTTTAAGTGAGGACACGCACCGCGGCCGCGGAACCACAAGGCTCCCCAGTTACGAGAGGTACCGCCGCCGCAGCGCACGGCACCGGAACCGCAGCCGCGGAGCGCACGGAGCGCACAGCAGCCACGGAGCCCGCGCAAACCGAGATACATTCAAGATACATTCTCAACATTAACTTCATAAAAAAAGTGCGGTGCGCCCGGCCCCGCCTCGGCCCGGCGCGTGTCGGTCTTCACTTAAGCCGCGCGGCGTGGCGCAGCGCACAGGCGCACCCTCCATATCCGCACAACGGCGCGACGCGCACCGCAGCCGCTGAACCACCAGGCTCCTCAGTTGCCACACGTACCGCAGCCACAGCACACGGCACCGAGATCCCACCTCGGCCCGGCGCGTGTCGGTCCTCACTTAAGCCGCGCGGCGGGGCACACAGTCAGCGCAAACACGACACGTACCGCCGCCGCAGCGCCAAACGCACAGCAGCCGCGGAACCAGCGTCTCAGCAGACGCCATCCCTGCCGTGAAAACGCGGAAACACACTAAACTACAAACAACGCCACATTTCACAAATAATACATGCAACATGTTTACCTTTTTATTGACAGTGCTTCTATTTGACTATTGCATCGCAAGTAGTGATGATGACATCATGTTTTCTTTTTTAAGTTGAATGATTTGTCTGAATACACTGAAAACACTGAACATGTGTTTGTTCCCTTTTCAGGATGAGTTGGAAGCAACCCAAGAGGGGCAGTGGTCCTGGTGGCAGTAGTGAATGAAGATCAGGTTAGTTTACTGGCCTGAGTACAGTCCTCACAGTTTAAGTGAGGACACGCACCGCGGCCGCGGAACCACAAGGCTCCCCAGTTACGACAGGTACCGCCGCCGCAGCGCACGGCACCGGAACCGCAGCCGCGGAGCGCACGGAGCGCACAGCAGCCACGGAGCCCGCGCAAACCGAGATACATTCAAGATACATTCTCAACATTAACTTCATAAAAAAAGTGCGGTGCGCCCGGCCCCGCCTCGGCCCGGCGCGTGTCGGTCTTCACTTAAGCCGCGCGGCGTGGCGCAGCGCACAGGCGCACCCTCCATATCCGCACAACGGCGCGACGCCGCTGAACCACCAGGCTCCTCAGTTGCCACACGTACCGCAGCCACAGCACACGGCACCGAGATCCCACCTCGGCCCGGCGCGTGTCGGTCCTCACTTAAGCCGCGCGGCGGGGCACACAGTCAGCGCAAACACGACACGTACCGCCACCGCAGCGCCAAACGCACAGCAGCCGCGGAATCAGCGTCTCAGCAGACGCCATCCCTGCCGTGAAAACGCGGAAACACACTAAACTACAAACAACGCCACATTTCACAAATAATACATGCAACATGTTTACCTTTTTATTGACAGTGCTTCTATTTGACTATTGCATCGCAAGTAGTGATGATGACATCATGTTTTCTTTTTTAAGTTGAATGATTTGTCTGAATACACTGAAAACACTGAACATGTGTTTGTTCCCTTTTCAGGATGAGTTGGAAGCAACCCAAGAGGGGCAGTGGCCCTGGTGGCAGTAGTGAATGAAGATCAGGTTAGTTTACTGGCCTGAGTACAGTCCTCACAGTTTAAGTGAGGACACGCACCGCGGCCGCGGAACCACAAGGCTCCCCAGTTACGAGAGGTACCGCCGCCGCAGCGCACGGCACCGGAACCGCAGCCGCGGAGCGCACGGAGCGCACAGCAGCCACGGAGCCCGCGCAAACCGAGATACATTCAAGATACATTCTCAACATTAACTTCATAAAAAAAGTGCGGTGCGCCCGGCCCCGCCTCGGCCCGGCGCGTGTCGGTCTTCACTTAAGCCGCGCGGCGTGGCGCAGCGCACAGGCGCACCCTCCATATCCGCACAACGGCGCGACGCGCACCGCAGCCGCTGAACCACCAGGCTCCTCAGTTGCCACACGTACCGCAGCCACAGCACACGGCACCGAGATCCCACCTCGGCCCGGCGCGTGTCGGTCCTCACTTAAGCCGCGCGGCGGGGCACACAGTCAGCGCAAACACGACACGTACCGCCGCCGCAGCGCCAAACGCACAGCAGCCGCGGAACCAGCGTCTCAGCAGACGCCATCCCTGCCGTGAAAACGCGGAAACACACTAAACTACAAACAACGCCACATTTCACAAATAATACATGCAACATGTTTACCTTTTTATTGACAGTGCTTCTATTTGACTATTGCATCGCAAGTAGTGATGATGACATCATGTTTTCTTTTTTAAGTTGAATGATTTGTCTGAATACACTGAAAACACTGAACATGTGTTTGTTCCCGAGCCACTCCATATCCACACTCCGGCGCACCGCTGCCGCTGAACCACCAGGCTCCTCAGTTGCGACACGTACCGCAGCCACAGCACACGGCACCGAGATCCCACCTCGGCCCGGCGCGTGTCGGTCCTCACTTAAGCCGCGCGGCGGGGCACACAGTCAGCGCAAACACGACACGTACCGCCACCGCAGCGCCAAACGCACAGCAGCCGCGGAATCAGCGTCTCAGCAGACGCCATCCCTGCCGTGAAAACGCGGAAACACACTAAACTACAAACAACGCCACATTTCACAAATAATACATGCAACATGTTTACCTTTTTATTGACAGTGCTTCTATTTGACTATTGCATCGCAAGTAGTGATGACGACATCATGTTTTCTTTTTTAAGTTGAATGATTTGTCTGAATACACTGAAAACACTGAACATGTGTTTGTTCCCTTTTCAGGATGAGTTGGAAGCAACCCAAGAGGGGCAGTGGCCCTGGTGGCAGTAGTGAATGAAGATCAGGTTCCTGCAGATGTTCCCTTTGAAACTCACCATGTGTCTCTGGTCCTCACAATCAGGTTGTAATGGCTCACACACTGATCTACGCTCTCCATTTGAAGTTGTCAGAAGTAGAATGTAATAATTTGATTTAGTAGAAAGAAAAGAGTCAATTCAACTTAAGTATTAACATTTGTATAAAGAAGATCATTTCAGTTCAGATAAATCCGTTTCACATAAGTGTCACATACTTAGTAGTTTTCATTAACTGAATGGAATTAGTACAATGCACTTTACCCAAGTTACTTTAACAACAAATACTTGAGTTACTTGTACTCAAATCAAATACTTTTGTATGCTTAAATTGTTTGAGTTAATAAACTTAATTGGTTTCCTAAATGGTTAAAGTTGAAGTAACTCATTCCCCGCAGACAAGACACATTCTCAACATTAACTTCATAAAACCAGAGACCATTATGGCTACATTGTTGAAATGAAAGAAACACACTCAGTGCAAACATAGCCACAATCTGGAAATATAAAATGAGGTGGCCCCGTGACCCTGCCGACACCGAGGCTCATTTCATCACCGTGGACAGCGCTATGAAATCACGGCACACATTGACAAATGAACTCATGTGCATGCTCAAGCTACAATACAATTTCAAATGCATTCTTTTCTCTTTTTTTTTAGATACAAGGAAGTGCGGTGCGCCCGGCCCCGCCAGGATCCCACCTCAGCCCGGCGCGCGTCGGTCTTCACTTAAGCCGCGCGGCGTGGCGCGGCACACAGGCGCACACTCCATATCCACACTCCGGCTCAACGCGCACCGCAGCCACTGAACCACCAGGCTCCTCAGTCACAGCGCACATGTTTTCAATAATAAGCCCCGCCCCAAACATTTCAAGCTTTCACACCTGATTGGCTGACCATTGTGCCAATATTTAAACTCCTGTGTTGACTGCCGCACCAGAGGGAGAGGAGATGCTGACAGATCACAGACGTAAGTTTGACGTTACTTTGTTTCCTTGTTTTCTCACTGACTCCAGTCTTCTTCTCATCTCTTGTCTTTATTGAAACCATCACAGCCCCATGTTTGTGTCTCACTCTCTGTTTGCAGCACCAATGCAAACCTGCTACAGTACAAACCTGCTACAAACCCCAGACTGGATTCGGTTTACTGGCGTGAGTACAACAGAAAGTCATCACAACCAGACAGAAACAAACCGCAAACACACTTAACACTTGAATCTAAGTGTAGAGTCGAACGTTAACACTTTAATTTTGATCATATGACATTAAACTAATATTTAATTACCTCATTTATTTTTTTTATAATTTTAATAATGTAAATATTAGCATTTTAGCTCAATAGCTTCCAGGCAATGTGACCCAAAGACTCCAAATGAGTGTACAAACATAGTACTAGACTGCCTAGTCAGGACACACCTCTTTATATTCCATTTAAATACTTGATTTACTTTCAATCATTTCTTTAATGCAAATATTAGCATTTTATCTCAATCGCGTCCAGGCCATGTGACCCTAAAGATTCCAAAACAGTGCAGCAACATAGAACTAGACTGCCTAGTCAGGACACACCTCTTTTTATTCCATTTTAGTACCTCCCATAATTTTTTTTAATCCATTTTTAACGGTAATTCGTTGATGGTCCCTAAATGAGACCACGGTTGTTGAGAGCGATGGGTCGGACTTTGTACAAGCCGTGATCGTGCACCTATCTCGGGGTGGAGAAGGAGGAGGGTGCCGTTGGATCTGGAGCGAATGTCTGTTGAATATCCAACCTGGAACTGATTTCAGCGCGGTACGTTGTCGGAGGTGATCAGCTCCGCCTCTGCGGACACTCGGTGCTCACAGTGCCCAGGGCAGAGCAGCGTTACCTCGGCCTGTCCTGATGAAATGATCCTCTGGCTCAGACGTCTCTCAGATGCTTGGTGTGATCCATAGATTTGTGGTTGACATGTTACTTTGTTTTTAATGTAAACACTTTGTATATTATTACTAATAATTGATTTTACCTTCGAATTTTAGGTTTATATTAAAGTGGCACGGCCATTGTATATGTATTTGTTAAAATCCCAAGTCTCCTCCTCACCTGCCTCATCACTGGCCCACCTACCTGGACCACACCCCTAATCCTATATAACCCGCCCCTTCCGCCCTTTGACCCCCCTATTTTCCCTCCAAACAATCCACGAGAACAAAGGGACACTGGCTGTGAGTTTTATGGACGTTCACTCATTTAATGATTCATTTGGTTGATACTACATCTTGTATGAAGACTTACTTATTGCTTGTGTGTCATTATACTAGATTCCTGAGTTTAATCCTTTGCTAAAGAGAGGGAAGTAAGAGTGGATGTATTATTGATGTTAGTCTAAGACAACCTCATTTCTTATTGTATATTTGATACTTTCTAGATTGTAATATTTCCTTTATCATTTTCATATAGACAGAATCATCCACCATTACCCCTCATCACCGACTACCGTTTACTTGGAAATAAAATATTGCAACTTGGAAAGCTGCCTGGATCCTGTGTTTAAATGTGCACCCAACATATGATGTTCAGTCAATCACCGCCACTATAGTGTACAGTTCTTTCATATTTGTGTATGTATTTGAATATAAATGTACAATTGTAAGTTCAAATAAATAATACATTAACTGTCAGTTGATGTACTGATATCTATGAGTAGTCTAGTGAAAAACAGACGTAGCACCATCAGTAGCTCTTTGTGTTTTATGTCACAGGTCTCCATCAACATATGCAGCACTCGGGCATGAAGAAACTGTGAATTCAGCTCCTCCTTGCCGAACTAAAAGAGAGACGACCTGCACTCTTTAGTGAAGCTCAAGTGAGTGAAAGAGGATGGTGACACCCACACACTGTCAAAGTCATTGTTGTAGCAATGCCTCATCTGGAAAAGAGTTTTAATATGACAGCGAGGCTCATTTCAGCACCGTGGACAGCGCTATGAAATCACGGCACACATTGACAAATAAAATCATGCGCATGCTCAAGCTACAATACAATTTCAAATGCATTCTTTTCTTTTTATTAAGATACAAGGAAGTGCGGTGCGGCCCGGCGCGTGTCGGTCTTCACTTAAGCCGCGGCGCACCCTCCATATCCACACTCCGGCGCGACGCGCACTGCAGCCGCTGAACCACCAGGCTCCTCAGTTGCGACACGTACCGCAGCCACAGCGCCCAGCCCTGCCGAGATCCCACCTCGGCCTGGCGCGTGTCGGTCTTCACTTAAGTCGCGCGGCGTGGCGCACAAACCTACAAACCTGCTACAAACCCCAGACTGGATTCGGTTTACTGGCGTGAGTACAGTCCTCACAGTTTAAGTGAGGACACGCACTTGTATTCTCAGTTTGGTATAAGATGTGAGTACAGTGTAACGCCACATTTCACAACTAATACATGCAACATGTTTACCTTTTTATTGACAGTGCTTCTATTTGACTATTGCATCGCAAGTAGTGATGATGACATCATGTTTTCTTTTTTAAGTTGAATGATTTGTCTGAATACACTGAAAACACTGAACATGTGTTTGTTCCCTTTTCAGGATGAGTTGGAAGCAACCCAAGAGGGGCAGTGGCCCTGGTGGCAGTAGTGAATGAAGATCAGGTTCCTGCAGGAGTTCCCTTTGAAACTCACCATGTGTCTCTGGTCCTCACAATCAGGTTGTAATGGCTCACACACTGATCTACGCTCTCCATTTGAAGTTGTCAGAAGTAGAATGTAATAATTTGATTTAGTAGAAAGAAAAGAGTCCATTCAACTTAAGTATTAACATTTGTATAAAGAAGATCATTTCAGTTCAGATAAATCCGTTTCACATAAGTGTCACATACTTAGTAGTTTTCATTAACTGAATGGAATTAGTACAATGCACTTTACCCAAGTTACTTTAACAACAAATACTTGAGTTACTTGTACTCAAATCAAATACTTTTGTATGCTTAAATTGTTTGAGTTAATAAACTTAATTGGTTTCCTAAATGGTTAAAGTTGAAGTAACTCATTCCCCGCAGACAAGATACATTCTCAACATTAACTTCATAAAACCAGAGACCATTATGGCTACATTGTTGAAATGAAAGAAACACACTCAGTGCAAACATAGCCACAATCTGGAAATATAAAATGAGGTGGCCCCGTGACCCTGCCGACACCGAGGCTCATTTCATCACCGTGGACAGCGCTATGAAATCACGGCACACATTGACAAATGAACTCATGTGCATGCTCAAGCTACAATACAATTTCAAATGCATTCTTTTCTTTTTTTCTTTAGATACAAGGAAGTGCGGTGCGCCCGGCCCCGCCAGGATCCCACCTCAGCCCGGCGCGTGTCGGTCTTCACTTAAGCCGCGCGGCGTGGCGCGGCACACAGGCGCACACTCCATATCCACACTCCGGCTCAACGCGCACCGCAGCCACTGAACCACCAGGCTCCTCAGTCACAGCGCACATGTTTTCAATAATAAGCCCCGCCCCTAACATTTCAAGCTTTCACACCTGATTGGCTGACCATTGTGCCAATATTTAAACTCCTGTGTTGACTGCCGCACCAGAGGGAGAGGAGATGCTGACAGATCACAGACGTAAGTTTGACGTTACTTTGTTTCCTTGTTTTCTCACTGACTCCAGTCTTCTTCTCATCTCTTGTCTTTAATGAAACCATCACAGCCCCATGTTTGTGTCTCACTCTCTGTTTGCAGCACCAATGCAAACCTGCTACAGTACAAACCTGCTACAAACCCCAGACTGGATTCGGTTTACTGGCGTGAGTACAACAGAAAGTCATCACAACCAGACAGAAACAAACCGCAAACACACTTAACACTTGAATCTAAGTGTAGAGTCGAACGTTAACACTTTAATTTTGATCATATGACATTAAACTAATATTTAATTACCTCATTTATTTTTTTTATAATTTTAATAATGTAAATATTAGCATTTTAGCTCAATAGCTTCCAGGCAATGTGACCCAAAGACTCCAAATGAGTGTACAAACATAGTACTAGACTGCCTAGTCAGGACACACCTCTTTATATTCCATTTAAATACTTGATTTACTTTCAATCATTTCTTTAATGCAAATATTAGCATTTTATCTCAATCGCGTCCAGGCCATGTGACCCTAAAGATTCCAAAACAGTGCAGCAACATAGAACTAGACTGCCTAGTCAGGACACACCTCTTTTTATTCCATTTTAGTACCTCCCATAATTTTTTTTAATCCATTTTTAACGGTAATTCGTTGATGGTCCCTAAATGAGACCACGGTTGTTGAGAGCGATGGGTCGGACTTTGTACAAGCCGTGATCGTGCACCTATCTCGGGGTGGAGAAGGAGGAGGGTGCCGTTGGATCTGGAGCGAATGTCTGTTGAATATCCAACCTGGAACTGATTTCAGCGCGGTACGTTGTCGGAGGTGATCAGCTCCGCCTCTGCGGACACTCGGTGCTCACAGTGCCCAGGGCAGAGCAGCGTTACCTCGGCCTGTCCTGATGAAATGATCCTCTGGCTCAGACGTCTCTCAGATGCTTGGTGTGATCCATAGATTTGTGGTTGACATGTTACTTTGTTTTTAATGTAAACACTTTGTATATTATTACTAATAATTGATTTTACCTTCGAATTTTAGGTTTATATTAAAGTGGCACGGCCATTGTATATGTATTTGTTAAAATCCCAAGTCTCCTCCTCACCTGCCTCATCACTGGCCCACCTACCTGGACCACACCCCTAATCCTATATAACCCGCCCCTTCCGCCCTTTGACCCCCCTATTTTCCCTCCAAACAATCCACGAGAACAAAGGGACACTGGCTGTGAGTTTTATGGACGTTCACTCATTTAATGATTCATTTGGTTGATACTACATCTTGTATGAAGACTTACTTATTGCTTGTGTGTCATTATACTAGATTCCTGAGTTTAATCCTTTGCTAAAGAGAGGGAAGTAAGAGTGGATGTATTATTGATGTTAGTCTAAGACAACCTCATTTCTTATTGTATATTTGATACTTTCTAGATTGTAATATTTCCTTTATCATTTTCATATAGACAGAATCATCCACCATTACCCCTCATCACCGACTACCGTTTACTTGGAAATAAAATATTGCAACTTGGAAAGCTGCCTGGATCCTGTGTTTAAATGTGCACCCAACATATGATGTTCAGTCAATCACCGCCACTATAGTGTACAGTTCTTTCATATTTGTGTATGTATTTGAATATAAATGTACAATTGTAAGTTCAAATAAATAATACATTAACTGTCAGTTGATGTACTGATATCTATGAGTAGTCTAGTGAAAAACAGACGTAGCACCATCAGTAGCTCTTTGTGTTTTATGTCACAGGTCTCCATCAACATATGCAGCACTCGGGCATGAAGAAACTGTGAATTCAGCTCCTCCTTGCCGAACTAAAAGAGAGACGACCTGCACTCTTTAGTGAAGCTCAAGTGAGTGAAAGAGGATGGTGACACCCACACACTGTCAAAGTCATTGTTGTAGCAATGCCTCATCTGGAAAAGAGTTTTAATATGACAGCGAGGCTCATTTCAGCACCGTGGACAGCGCTATGAAATCACGGCACACATTGACAAATAAAATCATGCGCATGCTCAAGCTACAATACAATTTCAAATGCATTCTTTTCTTTTTATTAAGATACAAGGAAGTGCGGTGCGGCCCGGCGCGTGTCGGTCTTCACTTAAGCCGCGGCGCACCCTCCATATCCACACTCCGGCGCGACGCGCACTGCAGCCGCTGAACCACCAGGCTCCTCAGTTGCGACACGTACTGCAGCCACAGCGCCCAGCCCTGCCGAGATCCCACCTCGGCCTGGCGCGTGTCGGTCTTCACTTAAGTCGCGCGGCGTGGCGCACAAACCTACAAACCTGCTACAAACCCCAGACTGGATTCGGTTTACTGGCGTGAGTACAGTCCTCACAGTTTAAGTGAGGACACGCACTTGTATTCTCAGTTTGGTATAAGATGTGAGTACAGTGTAACGCCACATTTCACAACTAATACATGCAACATGTTTACCTTTTTATTGACAGTGCTTCTATTTGACTATTGCATCGCAAGTAGTGATGATGACATCATGTTTTCTTTTTTAAGTTGAATGATTTGTCTGAATACACTGAAAACACTGAACATGTGTTTGTTCCCTTTTCAGGATGAGTTGGAAGCAACCCAAGAGGGGCAGTGGCCCTGGTGGCAGTAGTGAATGAAGATCAGGTTCCTGCAGGAGTTCCCTTTGAAACTCACCATGTGTCTCTGGTCCTCACAATCAGGTTGTAATGGCTCACACACTGATCTACGCTCTCCATTTGAAGTTGTCAGAAGTAGAATGTAATAATTTGATTTAGTAGAAAGAAAAGAGTCAATTCAACTTAAGTATTAACATTTGTATAAAGAAGATCATTTCAGTTCAGATAAATCCGTTTCACATAAGTGTCACATACTTAGTAGTTTTCATTAACTGAATGGAATTAGTACAATGCACTTTACCCAAGTTACTTTAACAACAAATACTTGAGTTACTTGTACTCAAATCAAATACTTTTGTATGCTTAAATTGTTTGAGTTAATAAACTTAATTGGTTTCCTAAATGGTTAAAGTTGAAGTAACTCATTCCCCGCAGACAAGATACATTCTCAACATTAACTTCATAAAACCAGAGACCATTATGGCTACATTGTTGAAATGAAAGAAACACACTCAGTGCAAACATAGCCACAATCTGGAAATATAAAATGAGGTGGCCCCGTGACGCTGCCGACACGAGGCTCATTTCATCACTGTGGACCGGGCTATGAAATCACGGCACACATTGACAAATGAACTCATGTGCATGCTCAAGCTACAATACAATTTCAAATGCATTCTTTTCTTTTTTTCTTTAGATACAAGGAAGTGCGGTGCGCCCGGCCCCGCCAGGATCCCACCTCAGCCCGGCGCGTGTCGGTCTTCACTTAAGCCGCGCGGCGTGGCGCGGCACACAGGCGCACACTCCATATCCACACTCCGGCTCAACGCGCACCGCAGCCACTGAACCACCAGGCTCCTCAGTCACAGCGCACATGTTTTCAATAATAAGCCCCGCCCCAAACATTTCAAGCTTTCACACCTGATTGGCTGACCATTGTGCCAATATTTAAACTCCTGTGTTGACAGCCGCACCAGAGGGAGAGGAGATGCTGACAGATCACAGACGTAAGTTTGACGTTACTTTGTTTCCTTGTTTTCTCACTGACTCCAGTCTTCTTCTCATCTCTTGTCTTTAATGAAACCATCACAGTCCCATGTTTGTGTCTCACTCTCTGTTTGCAGCACCAATGCAAACCTGCTACAGTACAAACCTGCTACAAACCCCAGACTGGATTCGGTTTACTGGCGTGAGTACAACAGAAAGTCATCACAACCAGACAGAAACAAACCGCAAACACACTTAACACTTGAATCTAAGTGTAGAGTCGAACGTTAACACTTTAATTTTGATCATATGACATTAAACTAATATTTAATTACCTCATTTATTTTTTTTATAATTTTAATAATGTAAATATTAGCATTTTAGCTCAATAGCTTCCAGGCAATGTGACCCAAAGACTCCAAGTGAGTGTACAAACATAGTACTAGACTGCCTAGTCAGGACACACCTCTTTATATTCCATTTAAATACTTGATTTACTTTCAATCATTTCTTTAATGCAAATATTAGCATTTTATCTCAATCGCGTCCAGGCCATGTGACCCTAAAGATTCCAAAACAGTGCAGCAACATAGAACTAGACTGCCTAGTCAGGACACACCTCTTTTTATTCCATTTTAGTACCTCCCATAATTTTTTTTAATCCATTTTTAACGGTAATTCGTTGATGGTCCCTAAATGAGACCACGGTTGTTGAGAGCGATGGGTCGGACTTTGTACAAGCCGTGATCGTGCACCTATCTCGGGGTGGAGAAGGAGGAGGGTGCCGTTGGATCTGGAGCGAATGTCTGTTGAATATCCAACCTGGAACTGATTTCAGCGCGGTACGTTGTCGGAGGTGATCAGCTCCGCCTCTGCGGACGCTCGGTGCTCACAGTGCCCAGGGCAGAGCAGCGTTACCTCGGCCTGTCCTGATGAAATGATCCTCTGGCTCAGACGTCTCTCAGATGCTTGGTGTGATCCATAGATTTGTGGTTGACATGTTACTTTGTTTTTAATGTAAACACTTTGTATATTATTACTAATAATTGATTTTACCTTCGAATTTTAGGTTTATATTAAAGTGGCACGGCCATTGTATATGTATTTGTTAAAATCCCAAGTCTCCTCCTCACCTGCCTCATCACTGGCACACCTACCTGGACCACACCCCTAATCCTATATAACCCGCCCCTTCCGCCCTTTGACCCCCCTATTTTCCCTCCAAACAATCCACGAGAACAAAGGGACACTGGCTGTGAGTTTTATGGACGTTCACTCATTTAATGATTCATTTGGTTGATACTACATCTTGTATGAAGACTTACTTATTGCTTGTGTGTCATTATACTAGATTCCTGAGTTTAATCCTTTGCTAAAGAGAGGAAAGTAAGAGTGGATGTATTATTGATGTTAGTCTAAGACAACCTCATTTCTTATTGTATATTTGATACTTTCTAGATTGTAATATTTCCTTTATCATTTTCATATAGACAGAATCATCCACCATTACCCCTCATCACCGACTACCGTTTACTTGGAAATAAAATATTGCAACTTGGAAAGCTGCCTGGATCCTGTGTTTAAATGTGCACCCAACATATGATGTTCAGTCAATCACCGCCACTATAGTGTACAGTTCTTTCATATTTGTGTATGTATTTGAATATAAATGTACAATTGTAAGTTCAAATAAATAATACATTAACTGTCAGTTGATGTACTGATATCTATGAGTAGTCTAGTGAAAAACAGACGTAGCACCATCAGTAGCTCTTTGTGTTTTATGTCACAGGTCTCCATCAACATATGCAGCACTCGGGCATGAAGAAACTGTGAATTCAGCTCCTCCTTGCCGAACTAAAAGAGAGACGACCTGCACTCTTTAGTGAAGCTCAAGTGAGTGAAAGAGGATGGTGACACCCACACACTGTCAAAGTCATTGTTGTAGCAATGCCTCATCTGGAAAAGAGTTTTAATATGACAGCGAGGCTCATTTCAGCACCGTGGACAGCGCTATGAAATCACGGCACACATTGACAAATAAAATCATACGCATGCTCAAGCTACAATACAATTTCAAATGCATTCTTTTCTTTTTATTAAGATACAAGGAAGTGCGGTGCGGCCCGGCGCGTGTCGGTCTTCACTTAAGCCGCGGCGCACCCTCCATATCCACACTCCGGCGCGACGCGCACTGCAGCCGCTGAACCACCAGGCTCCTCAGTTGCGACACGTACCGCAGCCACAGCGCCCAGCCCTGCCGAGATCCCACCTCGGCCTGGCGCGTGTCGGTCTTCACTTAAGTCGCGCGGCGTGGCGCACAAACCTACAAACCTGCTACAAACCCCAGACTGGATTCGGTTTACTGGCGTGAGTACAGTCCTCACAGTTTAAGTGAGGACACGCACTTGTATTCTCAGTTTGGTATAAGATGTGAGTACAGTGTAACGCCACATTTCACAACTAATACATGCAACATGTTTACCTTTTTATTGACAGTGCTTCTATTTGACTATTGCATCGCAAGTAGTGATGATGACATCATGTTTTCTTTTTTAAGTTGAATGATTTGTCTGAATACACTGAAAACACTGAACATGTGTTTGTTCCCTTTTCAGGATGAGTTGGAAGCAACCCAAGAGGGGCAGTGGCCCTGGTGGCAGTAGTGAATGAAGATCAGGTTCCTGCAGGAGTTCCCTTTGAAACTCACCATGTGTCTCTGGTCCTCACAATCAGGTTGTAATGGCTCACACACTGATCTACGCTCTCCATTTGAAGTTGTCAGAAGTAGAATGTAATAATTTGATTTAGTAGAAAGAAAAGAGTCAATTCAACTTAAGTATTAACATTTGTATAAAGAAGATCATTTCAGTTCAGATAAATCCGTTTCACATAAGTGTCACATACTTAGTAGTTTTCATTAACTGAATGGAATTAGTACAATGCACTTTACCCAAGTTACTTTAACAACAAATACTTGAGTTACTTGTACTCAAATCAAATACTTTTGTATGCTTAAATTGTTTGAGTTAATAAACTTAATTGGTTTCCTAAATGGTTAAAGTTGAAGTAACTCATTCCCCGCAGACAAGATACATTCTCAACATTAACTTCATAAAACCAGAGACCATTATGGCTACATTGTTGAAATGAAAGAAACACACTCAGTGCAAACATAGCCACAATCTGGAAATATAAAATGAGGTGGCCCCGTGACCCTGCCGACACCGAGGCTCATTTCATCACCGTGGACAGCGCTATGAAATCACGGCACACATTGACAAATGAACTCATGTGCATGCTCAAGCTACAATACAATTTCAAATGCATTCTTTTCTTTTTTTCTTTAGATACAAGGAAGTGCGGTGCGCCCGGCCCCGCCAGGATCCCACCTCAGCCCGGCGCGTGTCGGTCTTCACTTAAGCCGCGCGGCGTGGCGCGGCACACAGGCGCACACTCCATATCCACACTCCGGCTCAACGCGCACCGCAGCCACTGAACCACCAGGCTCCTCAGTCACAGCGCACATGTTTTCAATAATAAGCCCCGCCCCTAACATTTCAAGCTTTCACACCTGATTGGCTGACCATTGTGCCAATATTTAAACTCCTGTGTTGACAGCAGCACCAGAGGGACAGATCACAGATGTAAGTTTGACGTTACTTTGTTTCCTTGTTTCTTCACTGACATCAGTCTTCTTCTCATCTCTTGTCTTTAATGAAACGATCACAGTCACCTGTTTGTGTCTCACTCTCTGTTTGCAGCATCAACGCAAACCTGCTACAAAACCCGGACTGGTATTCATGGACGGACTGAACTGGATTCGGTTTGCTGGTGTGAGTACAACAGAAACTCATCACAACCAAACAGAAACAAACACACTTAACACTTAATTGTAAGTGTACACTCAAACTTTAACACTTTTTTTTTATCATATGACATTTAAACTAATATTTAAATAAACATTTAGTTTGGAATGAGTATCAAGTAAAACCTGAAGTGGAGCTCCACTGAATATTATTCTTATTATTATTATTATTATTATTATTATTATTGTTGTTACTAAGTGATGACGAAAAAAACCCAGGTTAGTATTTTGTAACCTAAGAAAACCAATGTGATGTAAGTAATTATTGAAAAGGCTATTTATTAATTTAAATAATTAATGACACTGAAGTCATTATTTAATGGTGTATTTATTAATATAAATCATCTAAAAAGGCTTGGGTTTCTAGTAACTAACTGGTGCTAACTAACTCAGCAGCCAGGAGTCACACTGTGAGTGGCTAATTGGAAGAATCAGTAGAGGAGAGGAAAGTAGAGGAAACCAGGTGCATGTACAGTGAATTTGGTCAATATTGCTTCTTGCAATAAAGAGTTACAGGGTGCTGTCACATTTCGGCAGGGCCTGCCGAGAAGTGACTGCACCCTGTAACTCTGGATTGTTAGGGCTTACATTCTCTATCTTTTCAGCATTAGCAGTCGAGGAAAACAGGTGCATGTACAATGAATTTGGTCAGTATCGCTCCTTCAAACAACGACTTATAGGGTGTACCCTGTATACAGTATTATATCTACCAGTAGACCTACGCTCACTACCTCTTAACCGATGCGCGTTCCCGTCGGAGGCAGTCATTTTTCGGCAAGGTTCAATGTGTTGTGCCTTCAGATGGTGTTCTGCACACTTTGGTTGCGCTGATTTGAGTTCCTTTTGCTTTCTTAGCATGGCCTTTCTGCTGATCTTTGACCTCAACATGGCATCACTGGATATTTTCTGTTTGTCACACCGTGGTTGTGCAAGCAGTTTGTAAAAATACTACCAGTAACCATGCCACATTAAAAGCTCCTTGAATCACCTTTCTTCCTAATGCTGATAGTCTGTTTGAACTTGATTTGGGCGTCCTGATCATGTCTACCTGCCTAAATGCAATGACTTACTGCCATGTGATTGGCTCCTTCAATCAGTGTGTTCATAAACAGAAAATGTGTACCTAATAAATTGGCAGATGTGTGTTTAAATCCAACCAGGAAGGAATATAGAAAGCAGTTTATAGTAGACATGTAGTTTTTCCTCTGCAGTTATAGGTGGGTGGAGTTTGCACTGCAGCTTCTGTGGCGTTTGTTTTGTTCACCGTTGTTGGAGACCATTATGGCTACATTGTTGAAATTAAAGAAACACACTCAGTGCAAACATAGCCACAATCTGGAAATATAAAATGAGGTCACCCTGTGACGCTGCCGACACCGAGGCTCATTTCAGCACCGTGGACAGCGCTATGAAATCACGGCACACATTGACAAATAAACTCATGAGTACAGTCCTCACAGTTTAAGTGAGGACACGCACCGCGGCCGCGGAACCACCAGGCTCCCCAGTTACGACAGGTACCGCCGCCGCAGCGCACGGCACCGGAACCGCAGCCGCGGAGCGCACGGAGCGCACAGCAGCCACGGAGCCCGCGCAAACCGAGATACATTCAAGATACATTCTCAACATTAACTTCATAAAAAAAGTGCGGTGCGCCCGGCCCCGCCTCGGCCCGGCGCGTGTCGGTCTTCACTTAAGCCGCGCGGCGTGGCGCAGCGCACAGGCGCACCCTCCATATCCGCACAACGGCGCGACGCGCACCGCAGCCGCTGAACCACCAGGCTCCTCAGTTGCCACACGTACCGCAGCCACAGCACACGGCACCGAGATCCCACCTCGGCCCGGCGCGTGTCGGTCCTCACTTAAGCCGCGCGGCGGGGCACACAGTCAGCGCAAACACGACACGTACCGCCGCCGCAGCGCCAAACGCACAGCAGCCGCGGAACCAGCGTCTCAGCAGACGCCATCCCTGCCGTGAAAACGCGGAAACACACTAAACTACAAACAACGCCACATTTCACAAATAATACATGCAACATGTTTACCTTTTTATTGACAGTGCTTCTATTTGACTATTGCATCGCAAGTAGTGATGATGACATCATGTTTTCTTTTTTAAGTTGAATGATTTGTCTGAATACACTGAAAACACTGAACATGTGTTTGTTCCCGAGCCACTCCATATCCACACTCCGGCGCACCGCTGCCGCTGAACCACCAGGCTCCTCAGTTGCGACACGTACCGCAGCCACAGCACACGGCACCGAGATCCCACCTCGGCCCGGCGCGTGTCGGTCCTCACTTAAGCCGCGCGGCGGGGCACACAGTCAGCGCAAACACGACACGTACCGCCACCGCAGCGCCAAACGCACAGCAGCCGCGGAATCAGCGTCTCAGCAGACGCCATCCCTGCCGTGAAAACGCGGAAACACACTAAACTACAAACAACGCCACATTTCACAAATAATACATGCAACATGTTTACCTTTTTATTGACAGTGCTTCTATTTGACTATTGCATCGCAAGTAGTGATGATGACATCATGTTTTCTTTTTTAAGTTGAATGATTTGTCTGAATACACTGAAAACACTGAACATGTGTTTGTTCCCTTTTCAGGATGAGTTGGAAGCAACCCAAGAGGGGCAGTGGCCCTGGTGGCAGTAGTGAATGAAGATCAGGTTAGTTTACTGGCCTGAGTACAGTCCTCACAGTTTAAGTGAGGACACGCACCGCGGCCGCGGAACCACAAGGCTCCCCAGTTACGAGAGGTACCGCCGCCGCAGCGCACGGCACCGGAACCGCAGCCGCGGAGCGCACGGAGCGCACAGCAGCCACGGAGCCCGCGCAAACCGAGATACATTCAAGATACATTCTCAACATTAACTTCATAAAAAAAGTGCGGTGCGCCCGGCCCCGCCTCGGCCCGGCGCGTGTCGGTCTTCACTTAAGCCGCGCGGCGTGGCGCAGCGCACAGGCGCACCCTCCATATCCGCACAACGGCGCGACGCGCACCGCAGCCGCTGAACCACCAGGCTCCTCAGTTGCCACACGTACCGCAGCCACAGCACACGGCACCGAGATCCCACCTCGGCCCGGCGCGTGTCGGTCCTCACTTAAGCCGCGCGGCGGGGCACACAGTCAGCGCAAACACGACACGTACCGCCACCGCAGCGCCAAACGCACAGCAGCCGCGGAATCAGCGTCTCAGCAGACGCCATCCCTGCCGTGAAAACGCGGAAACACACTAAACTACAAACAACGCCACATTTCACAAATAATACATGCAACATGTTTACCTTTTTATTGACAGTGCTTCTATTTGACTATTGCATCGCAAGTAGTGATGATGACATCATGTTTTCTTTTTTAAGTTGAATGATTTGTCTGAATACACTGAAAACACTGAACATGTGTTTGTTCCCTTTTCAGGATGAGTTGGAAGCAACCCAAGAGGGGCAGTGGCCCTGGTGGCAGTAGTGAATGAAGATCAGGTTAGTTTACTGGCCTGAGTACAGTCCTCACAGTTTAAGTGAGGACACGCACCGCGGCCGCGGAACCACAAGGCTCCCCAGTTACGAGAGGTACCGCCGCCGCAGCGCACGGCACCGGAACCGCAGCCGCGGAGCGCACGGAGCGCACAGCAGCCACGGAGCCCGCGCAAACCGAGATACATTCAAGATACATTCTCAACATTAACTTCATAAAAAAAGTGCGGTGCGCCCGGCCCCGCCTCGGCCCGGCGCGTGTCGGTCTTCACTTAAGCCGCGCGGCGTGGCGCAGCGCACAGGCGCACCCTCCATATCCGCACAACGGCGCGACGCGCACCGCAGCCGCTGAACCACCAGGCTCCTCAGTTGCCACACGTACCGCAGCCACAGCACACGGCACCGAGATCCCACCTCGGCCCAGCGCGTGTCGGTCCTCACTTAAGCCGCGCGGCGGGGCACACAGTCAGCGCAATCACGACACGTACCGCCGCCGCAGCGCCAAACGCACAGCAGCCGCGGAACCAGCGTCTCAGCAGACGCCATCCCTGCCGTGAAAACGCGGAAACACACTAAACTACAAACAACGCCACATTTCACAAATAATACATGCAACATGTTTACCTTTTTATTGACAGTGCTTCTATTTGACTATTGCATCGCAAGTAGTGATGATGACATCATGTTTTCTTTTTTAAGTTGAATGATTTGTCTGAATACACTGAAAACACTGAACATGTGTTTGTTCCCTTTTCAGGATGAGTTGGAAGCAACCCAAGAGGGGCAGTGGCCCTGGTGGCAGTAGTGAATGAAGATCAGGTTCCTGCAGGAGTTCCCTTTGAAACTCACCATGTGTCTCTGGTCCTCACAATCAGGTTGTAATGGCTCACACACTGATCTACGCTCTCCATTTGAAGTTGTCAGAAGTAGAATGTAATAATTTGATTTAGTAGAAAGAAAAGAGTCAATTCAACTTAAGTATTAACATTTGTATAAAGAAGATCATTTCAGTTCAGATAAATCCGTTTCACATAAGTGTCACATACTTAGTAGTTTTCATTAACTGAATGGAATTAGTACAATGCACTTTACCCAAGTTACTTTAACAACAAATACTTGAGTTACTTGTACTCAAATCAAATACTTTTGTATGCTTAAATTGTTTGAGTTAATAAACTTAATTGGTTTCCTAAATGGTTAAAGTTGAAGTAACTCATTCCCCGCAGACAAGATACATTCTCAACATTAACTTCATAAAACCAGAGACCATTATGGCTACATTGTTGAAATGAAAGAAACACACTCAGTGCAAACATAGCCACAATCTGGAAATATAAAATGAGGTGGCCCCGTGACCCTGCCGACACCGAGGCTCATTTCATCACCGTGGACAGCGCTATGAAATCACGGCACACATTGACAAATGAACTCATGTGCATGCTCAAGCTACAATACAATTTCAAATGCATTCTTTTCTTTTTTTCTTTAGATACAAGGAAGTGCGGTGCGCCCGGCCCCGCCAGGATCCCACCTCAGCCCGGCGCGTGTCGGTCTTCACTTAAGCCGCGCGGCGTGGCGCGGCACACAGGCGCACACTCCATATCCACACTCCGGCTCAACGCGCACCGCAGCCACTGAACCACCAGGCTCCTCAGTCACAGCGCACATGTTTTCAATAATAAGCCCCGCCCCAAACATTTCAAGCTTTCACACCTGATTGGCTGACCACTGTGCCAATATTTAAACTCCTGTGTTGACAGCCGCACCAGAGGGAGAGGAGATGCTGACAGATCACAGACGTAAGTTTGACGTTACTTTGTTTCCTTGTTTTCTCACTGACTCCAGTCTTCTTCTCATCTCTTGTCTTTAATGAAACCATCACAGTCCCAAGTTTGTGTCTCACTCTCTGTTTGCAGCACCAATGCAAACCTGCTACAGTACAAACCTGCTACAAACCCCAGACTGGATTCGGTTTACTGGCGTGAGTACAACAGAAAGTCATCACAACCAGACAGAAACAAACCGCAAACACACTTAACACTTGAATCTAAGTGTAGAGTCGAACGTTAACACTTTAATTTTGATCATATGACATTAAACTAATATTTAATTACCTCATTTATTTTTTTTATAATTTTAATAATGTAAATATTAGCATTTTAGCTCAATAGCTTCCAGGCAATGTGACCCAAAGACTCCAAGTGAGTGTACAAACATAGTACTAGACTGCCTAGTCAGGACACACCTCTTTATATTCCATTTAAATACTTGATTTACTTTCAATCATTTCTTTAAGGAAGTGCGGTGCGCCCGGCCCCGCCAGGATCCCACCTCAGCCCGGCGCATGTCGGTCTTCACTTAACACACACAGGCGCACACTCCATATCCACACTCCGGCTCAACGCGCACCGCAGCCACTGAACCACCAGGCTCCTCAGTCACAGCGCACATGTTTTCAATAATAAGCCCCGCCCCAAACATTTCAAGCTTTCACACCTGATTGGCTGACCATTGTGCCAATATTTAAACTCCTGTGTTGACAGCCGCACCAGAGGGACAGATCACAGATGTAAGTTTGACGTTACTTTGTTTCCTTGTTTATTCACTGACATCAGTCTTCTTCTCATCTCTTGTCTTTAATGAAACGATCACAGTCACCTGTTTGTGTCTCACTCTCTGTTTGCAGCATCAACGCAAACCTGCTACAAAACCCGGACTGGTATTCATGGACGGACTGAACTGGATTCGGTTTGATGGTGTGAGTACAACAGAAACTCATCACAACCAAACAGAAACAAACACACTTAACACTTAATTGTAAGTGTACACTCAAACTTTAACACTTTTTTTTATCATATGACATTTAAACTAATATTTAAATAAACATTTAGTTTGGAATGAGTATCAAGTAAAACCTGAAGTGGAGCTCCACTGAATATTATTATTATTATTATTATTATTATTATTATTATTATTGTTACTAAGTGATGACGAAAAAAACCCAGGTCAGTATTTTGTAACCTAAGAAAACCAATGTGATGTAAGTAATTATTGAAAAGGCTATTTATTAATTTAAATAATTAATGACACTGAAGTCATTATTTAATGGTGTATTTATTAATATAAATCATCTAAAAAGGCTTGGGTTTCTAGTAACTAACTGGTGCTAACTAACTCAGCAGCCAGGAGTCACACTGTGAGTGGCTAATTGGAAGAATCAGTAGAGGAGAGGAAAGTAGAGGAAACCAGGTGCATGTACAGTGAATTTGGTCAATATTGCTTCTTGCAATAAAGAGTTACAGGGTGCTGTCACATTTCGGCAGGGCCTGCCGAGAAGTGACTGCACCCTGTAACTCTGGATTGTTAGGGCTTACATTCTCTATCTTTTCAGCATTAGCAGTCGAGGAAAACAGGTGCATGTACAATGAATTTGGTCAGTATCGCTCCTTCAAACAACGACTTATAGGGTGTACCCTGTATACAGTATTATATCTACCAGTAGACCTACGCTCACTACCTCTTAACCGATGCGCGTTCCCGTCGGAGGCAGTCATTTTTCGGCAAGGTTCAATGTGTTGTGCCTTCAGATGGTGTTCTGCACACTTTGGTTGCGCTGATTTGAGTTCCTTTTGCTTTCTTAGCATGGCCTTTCTGCTGATCTTTGACCTCAACATGGCATCACTGGATATTTTCTGTTTGTCACACCGTGGTTGTGCAAGCAGTTTGTAAAAATACTACCAGTAACCATGCCACATTAAAAGCTCCTTGAATCACCTTTCTTCCTAATGCTGATAGTCTGTTTGAACTTGATTTGGGCGTCCTGATCATGTCTACCTGCCTAAATGCAATGACTTACTGCCATGTGATTGGCTCCTTCAATCAGTGTGTTCATAAACAGAAAATGTGTACCTAATAAATTGGCAGATGTGTGTTTAAATCCAACCAGGAAGGAATATAGAAAGCAGTTTATAGTAGACATGTAGTTTTTCCTCTGCAGCTATAGGTGGGTGGAGTTTGCACTGCAGCTTCTGTGGCGTTTGTTTTGTTCACCGTTGTTGGAGACCATTATGGCTACATTGTTGAAATTAAAGAAACACACTCAGTGCAAACATAGCCACAATCTGGAAATATAAAATGAGGTCACCCTGTGACGCTGCCGACACCGAGGCTCATTTCAGCACCGTGGACAGCGCTATGAAATCACGGCACACATTGACAAATAAACTCATGAGTACAGTCCTCACAGTTTAAGTGAGGACACGCACCGCCGCCGCAGCGCCAAACGCACAGCAGCCGCGGAACCAGCGTCTCAGCAGACGCCATCCCTGCCGTGAAAACGCGGAAACACACTAAACTACAAACAACGCCACATTTCACAAATAATACATGCAACATGTTTACCTTTTTATTGACAGTGCTTCTATTTGACTATTGCATCGCAAGTAGTGATGATGACATCATGTTTTCTTTTTTAAGTTGAATGATTTGTCTGAATACACTGAAAACACTGAACATGTGTTTGTTCCCTTTTCAGGATGAGTTGGAAGCAACCCAAGAGGGGCAGTGGCCCTGGTGGCAGTAGTGAATGAAGATCAGGTTCCTGCAGGAGTTCCCTTTGAAACTCACCATGTGTCTCTGGTCCTCACAATCAGGTTGTAATGGCTCACACACTGATCTACGCTCTCCATTTGAAGTTGTCAGAAGTAGAATGTAATAATTTGATTTAGTAGAAAGAAAAGAGTCAATTCAACTTAAGTATTAACATTTGTATAAAGAAGATCATTTCAGTTCAGATAAATCCGTTTCACATAAGTGTCACATACTTAGTAGTTTTCATTAACTGAATGGAATTAGTACAATGCACTTTACCCAAGTTACTTTAACAACAAATACTTGAGTTACTTGTACTCAAATCAAATACTTTTGTATGCTTAAATTGTTTGAGTTAATAAACTTAATTGGTTTCCTAAATGGTTAAAGTTGAAGTAACTCATTCCCCGCAGACAAGATACATTCTCAACATTAACTTCATAAAACCAGAGACCATTATGGCTACATTGTTGAAATGAAAGAAACACACTCAGTGCAAACATAGCCACAATCTGGAAATATAAAATGAGGTGGCCCCGTGACCCTGCCGACACCGAGGCTCATTTCATCACCGTGGACAGCGCTATGAAATCACGGCACACATTGACAAATGAACTCATGTGCATGCTCAAGCTACAATACAATTTCAAATGCATTCTTTTCTCTTTTTTTTTAGATACAAGGAAGTGCGGTGCGCCCGGCCCCGCCAGGATCCCACCTCAGCCCGGCGCGTGTCGGTCTTCACTTAAGCCGCGCGGCGTGGCACACAGGCGCACACTCCATATCCACACGACGGCTCAACGCGCACCGCAGCCACTGAACCACCAGGCTCCTCAGTCATAGCGCACATGTTTTCAATAATAAGCCCCGCCCCAAACATTTCAAGCTTTCACACCTGATTGACTGACCATTGTGCCAATATTTAAACTCCTGTGTTGACAGCCGCACCAGAGGGAGAGGAGATGCTGACAGATCACAGACGTAAGTTTGACGTTACTTTGTTTCCTTGTTTTCTCACTGACTCCAGTCTTCTTCTCATCTCTTGTCTTTAATGAAACCATCACAGTCCCATGTTTGTGTCTCACTCTCTGTTTGCAGCACCAATGCAAACCTGCTACAGTACAAACCTGCTACAAACCCCAGACTGGATTCGGTTTACTGGCGTGAGTACAACAGAAAGTCATCACAACCAGACAGAAACAAACCGCAAACACACTTAACACTTGAATCTAAGTGTAGAGTCGAACGTTAACACTTTAATTTTGATCATATGACATTAAACTAATATTTAATTACCTCATTTATTTTTTTTTATAATTTTAATAATGTAAATATTAGCATTTTAGCTCAATAGCTTCCAGGCAATGTGACCCAAAGACTCCAAATGAGTGTACAAACATAGTACTAGACTGCCTAGTCAGGACACACCTCTTTATATTCCATTTAAATACTTGATTTACTTTCAATCATTTCTTTAATGCAAATATTAGCATTTTATCTCAATCGCGTCCAGGCCATGTGACCCTAAAGATTCCAAAACAGTGCAGCAACATAGAACTAGACTGCCTAGTCAGGACACACCTCTTTTTATTCCGTTTTAGTACCTCCCATAATTTTTTTTAATCCATTTTTAACGGTAATTCGTTGATGGTCCCTAAATGAGACCACGGTTGTTGAGAGCGATGGGTCGGACTTTGTACAAGCCGTGATCGTGCACCTATCTCGGGGTGGAGAAGGAGGAGGGTGCCGTTGGATCTGGAGCGAATGTCTGTTGAATATCCAACCTGGAACTGATTTCAGCGCGGTACGTTGTCGGAGGTGATCAGCTCCGCCTCTGCGGACGCTCGGTGCTCACAGTGCCCAGGGCAGAGCAGCGTTACCTCGGCCTGTCCTGATGAAATGATCCGCTGGCTCAGACGTCTCACAGATGCTTGGTGTGATCCATAGATTTGTGGTTGACGTGTTACTTTGTTTTTAATGTAAACACTTTGTATATTATTACTAATAATTGATTTTACCTTCGAATTTTAGGTTTATATTAAAGTGGCACGGCCATTGTATATGTATTTGTTAAAATCCCAAGTCTCCTCCTCACCTGCCTCATCACTGGCACACCTACCTGGACCACACCCCTAATCCTATATAACCCGCCCCTTCCGCCCTTTGACCCCCCTATTTTCCCTCCAAACAATCCACGAGAACAAAGGGACACTGGCTGTGAGTTTTATGGACGTTCACTCATTTAATGATTCATTTGGTTGATACTACATCTTGTATGAAGACTTACTTATTGCTTGTGTGTCATTATACTAGATTCCTGAGTTTAATCCTTTGCTAAAGAGAGGGAAGTAAGAGTGGATGTATTATTGATGTTAGTCTAAGACAACCTCATTTCTTATTGTATATTTGATACTTTCTAGATTGTAATATTTCCTTTATCATTTTCATGTAGACAGAATCATCCACCATTACCCCTCATCACCGACTACCGTTTACTTGGAAATAAAATATTGCAACTTGGAAAGCTGCCTGGATCCTGTGTTTAAATGTGCACCCAACATATGATGTTCAGTCAATCACCGCCACTATAGTGTACAGTTCTTTCATATTTGTGTATGTATTTGAATATAAATGTACAATTGTAAGTTCAAATAAATAATACATTAACTGTCAGTTGATGTACTGATATCTATGAGTAGTCTAGTGAAAAACAGACGTAGCACCATCAGTAGCTCTTTGTGTTTTATGTCACAGGTCTCCATCAACATATGCAGCACTCGGGCATGAAGAAACTGTGAATTCAGCTCCTCCTTGCCGAACTAAAAGAGAGACGACCTGCACTCTTTAGTGAAGCTCAAGTGAGTGAAAGAGGATGGTGACACCCACACACTGTCAAAGTCATCGTTGTAGCAATGCCTCATCTGGAAAAGAGTTTTAATATGACAGCGAGGCTCATTTCAGCACCGTGGACAGCGCTATGAAATCACGGCACACATTGACAAATAAAATCATGCGCATGCTCAAGCTACAATACAATTTCAAATGCATTCTTTTCTTTTTTTTAAGATACAAGGAAGTGCGGTGCGGCCCGGCGCGTGTCGGTCTTCACTTAAGCCGCGGCGCACCCTCCATATCCACACTCCGGCGCGACGCGCACTGCAGCCGCTGAACCACCAGGCTCCTCAGTTGCGACACGTACCGCAGCCACAGCGCCCAGCCCTGCCGAGATCCCACCTCGGCCTGGCGCGTGTCGGTCTTCACTTAAGCCGCGCGGCGTGGCGCACAAACCTACAAACCTGCTACAAACCCCAGACTGGATTCGGTTTACTGGCGTGAGTACAGTCCTCACAGTTTAATTGAGGACACGCACTTGTATTCTCAGTTTGGTATAAGATGTGAGTACAGTGTAACGCCACATTTCACAACTAATACATGCAACATGTTTACCTTTTTATTGACAGTGCTTCTATTTGACTATTGCATCGCAAGTAGTGATGATGACATCATGTTTTCTTTT
Organism: Solea solea; assembly: GCF_958295425.1. Classification (NCBI taxonomy): domain Eukaryota; kingdom Metazoa; phylum Chordata; class Actinopteri; order Pleuronectiformes; family Soleidae; genus Solea; species Solea solea. The sequence continues at coordinate 221,262 of NW_026704014.1, read as the reverse complement.
TTAAGTTGAATGATTTGTCTGAATACACTGAAAACACTGAACATGTGTTTGTTCCCTTTTCAGGATGAGTTGGAAGCAACCCAAGAGGGGCAGTGGCCCTGGTGGCAGTAGTGAATGAAGATCAGGTTAGTTTACTGGCCTGAGTACAGTCCTCACAGTTTAAGTGAGGACACGCACCGCGGCCGCGGAACCACCAGGCTCCCCAGTTACGAGAGGTACCGCCGCCGCAGCGCACGGCACCGGAACCGTACATTCAAGATACATTCTCAACATTAACTTCATAAAAAAATTGCGGTGCGCCCGGCCCCACCTCGGCCCGGCGCGTGTCGGTCTTCACTTAAGCTGCGCGGCGTGGCGCAGCGCACAGGCGAACCCTCCATATCCGCACAACGGCGCGACGCGCACCGCAGCCGCTGAACCACCAGGCTCCTCAGTTGCGACACGTACCGCAGCCACAGCACACGGCACCGAGATCCCACCTCGGCCCGGCGCGTGTCGGTCCTCACTTAAGCCGCGCGGCGGGGCACACAGTCAGTGCAAACACGACACGTACCGCCGCCGCAGCGCCAAACGCACAGCAGCCGCGGAACCAGCGTCTCAGCAGTCGCCATCCCTGCCGTGAAAACGCGGAAACTCACTAAACTACAAACAACGCCACATTTCACAAATAATACATGCAACATGTTTACCTTTTTATTGACAGTGCTTCTATTTGACTATTGCATCGCAAGTAGTGATGATGACATCATGTTTTCTTTTTTAAGTTGAATGATTTGTCTGAATACACTGAAAACACTGCACATGTGTTTGTTCCCTTTTCAGGATGAGTTGGAAGCAACCCAAGAGGGGCAGTGGCCCTGGTGCAGTAGTGAATGAAGATCAGGTTAGTTTACTGGCCTGAGTACAGTCCTCACAGTTTAAGTGAGGACACGCACCGCGGCCGCGGAACTACCAGGCTCCCCAGTTACGACAGGTACCGCCGCCGCAGCGCACGGCACCGGAACCGCAGCCGTGGAGCGCACAGCAGCCGCGGAGCCCGCGCAAACCGAGATACATTCAAGATACATTCTCAACATTAACTTCATAAAAAAAGTGCGGTGCGCCCGGCCCCGCCTCGGCCCGGCGCGTGTCGGTCTTCACTTAAGCCGCGCGGCGTGGCGCAGCGCACAGGCGCACAATCCATATCCGCACAACGGCGCGACGCGCACCGCAGCCGCTGAACCACCAGGCTCCTCAGTTGCCACACGTACCGCAGCCACAGCACACGGCACCGAGATCCCACCTCGGCCCGGCGCGTGTCGGTCCTCACTTAAGCCGCGCGGCGGGGCACACAGTCAGCGCAAACACGACACGTACCGCCGCCGCAGCGCCAAACGCACAGCAGCCGCGGAATCAGCGTCTCAGCAGACGCCATCCCTGCCGTGAAAACGCGGAAACACACTAAACTACAAACAACGCCACATTTCACAAATAATACATGCAACATGTTTACCTTTTTATTGACAGTGCTTCTATTTGACTATTGCTTCGCAAGTAGTGATGATGACATCATGTTTTCTTTTTTAAGTTGAATGATTTGTCTGAATACACTGAAAACACTGAACATGTGTTTGTTCCCGAGCCACTCCATATCCACACTCCGGCGCACCGCTGCCGCTGAACCACCAGGCTCCTCAGTTGCGACACCTACCGCAGCCACAGCACACGGCACCGAGATCCCACCTCGGCCCGGCGCGTGTCGGTCCTCACTTAAGCCGCGCGGCGGGGCACACAGTCAGCGCAAACACGACACGTACCGCCGCCGCAGCGCCAAACGCACAGCAGCCGCGGAACCAGCGTCTCAGCAGACGCCATCCCTGCCGTGAAAACGCGGAAACACACTAAACTACAAACAACGCCACATTTCACAAATAATACATGCAACATGTTTACCTTTTTATTGACAGTGCTTCTATTTGACTATTGCATCGCAAGTAGTGATGATGACATCATGTTTTCTTTTTTAAGTTGAATGATTTGTCTGAATACACTGAAAACACTGAACATGTGTTTGTTCCCTTTTCAGGATGAGTTGGAAGCAACCCAAGAGGGGCAGTGGCCCTGGTGGCAGTAGTGAATGAAGATCAGGTTAGTTTATTGGCCTGAGTACAGTCCTCACAGTTTAAGTGAGGACACGCACCGCTGCCGCGGAACTACCAGGCTCCCCAGTTACGACAGGTACCGCGGCCGCAGCGCACGGCACCGGAACCGCAGCCGCGGAGCGCACAGCAGCCGCGGAGCCCGCGCAAACCAAGATACATTCAAGATACATTCTCAACATTAACTTCATAAAAAAAGTGCGGTGCGCCCGGCCCCGCCTCGGCCCGGCGCGTGTCGGTCTTCACTTAAGCCGCGCGGCGTGGCGCAGCGCACAGGCGCAGCGCACAGGCGCACCCTCCATATCCGCACAACGGCGCGACGCGCACCGCAGCCGCTGAACCACCAGGCTCCTCAGTTGCGACACGTACCGCAGCCACAGCACACGGCACCGAGATCCCACCTCGGCCCGGCGCGTGTCGGTCCTCACTAAAGCCGCGCGGCGGGGCACACAGTCAGCGCAAACACGACACGTACCGCTACCGCAGCGCCAAACGCACAGCAGCCGCGGAATCAGCGTCTCAGCAGACGCCATCCCTGCCGTGAAAACGCGGAAACACACTAAACTACAAACAACGCCACATTTCACAAATAATACATGCAACATGTTTACCTTTTTATTGACAGTGCTTCTATTTGACTATTGCATCGCAAGTAGTGATGATGACATCATGTTTTCTTTTTTAAGTTGAATGATTTGTCTGAATACACTGAAAACACTGAACATGTGTTTGTTCCCTTTTCAGGATGAGTTGGAAGCAACCCAAGAGGGGCAGTGGCCCTGGTGGCAGTAGTGAATGAAGATCAGGTTCCTGCAGGAGTTCCCTTTGAAACTCACCATGTGTCTCTGGTCCTCACAATCAGGTTGTAATGGCTCACACACTGATCTACGCTCTCCATTTGAAGTTGTCAGAAGTAGAATGTAATAATTTGATTTAGTAGAAAGAAAAGAGTCAATTCAACTTAAGTATTAACATTTGTATAAAGAAGATCATTTCAGTTCAGATAAATCCGTTTCACATAAGTGTCACATACTTAGTAGTTTTCATTAACTGAATGGAATTAGTACAATGCACTTTACCCAAGTTACTTTAACAACAAATACTTGAGTTACTTGTACTCAAATCAAATACTTTTGTATGCTTAAATTGTTTGAGTTAATAAACTTAATTGGTTTCCTAAATGGTTAAAGTTGAAGTAACTCATTCCCCGCAGACAAGATACATTCTCAACATTAACTTCATAAAACCAGAGACCATTATGGCTACATTGTTGAAATGAAAGAAACACACTCAGTGCAAACATAGCCACAATCTGGAAATATAAAATGAGGTGGCCCCGTGACCCTGCCGACACCGAGGCTCATTTCATCACCGTGGACAGCGCTATGAAATCACGGCACACATTGACAAATGAACTCATGTGCATGCTCAAGCTACAATACAATTTCAAATGCATTCTTTTCTTTTTTCCTTTAGATACAAGGAAGTGCGGTGCGCCCGGCCCCGCCAGGATCCCACCTCAGCCCGGCGCGTGTCGGTCTTCACTTAAGCCGCGCGGCGTGGCGCGGCACACAGGCGCACACTCCATATCCACACTCCGGCTCAACGCGCACCGCAGCCACTGAACCACCAGGCTCCTCAGTCACAGCGCACATGTTTTCAATAATAAGCCCCGCCCCAAACATTTCAAGCTTTCACACCTGATTGGCTGACCATTGTGCCAATATTTAAACTCCTGTGTTGACAGCCGCACCAGAGGGAGAGGAGATGCTGACAGATCACAGACGTAAGTTTGACGTTACTTTGTTTCCTTGTTTTCTCACTGACTCCAGTCTTCTTCTCATCTCTTGTCTTTAATGAAACCATCACAGTCCCAAGTTTGTGTCTCACTCTCTGTTTGCAGCACCAATGCAAACCTGCTACAGTACAAACCTGCTACAAACCCCAGACTGGATTCGGTTTACTGGCGTGAGTACAACAGAAAGTCATCACAACCAGACAGAAACAAACCGCAAACACACTTAACACTTGAATCTAAGTGTAGAGTCGAACGTTAACACTTTAATTTTGATCATATGACATTAAACTAATATTTAATTACCTCATTTATTTTTTTTATAATTTTAATAATGTAAATATTAGCATTTTAGCTCAATAGCTTCCAGGCAATGTGACCCAAAGACTCCAAGTGAGTGTACAAACATAGTACTAGACTGCCTAGTCAGGACACACCTCTTTATATTCCATTTAAATACTTGATTTACTTTCAATCATTTCTTTAATGCAAATATTAGCATTTTATCTCAATCGCGTCCAGGCCATGTGACCCTAAAGATTCCAAAACAGTGCAGCAACATAGAACTAGACTGCCTAGTCAGGACACACCTCTTTTTATTCCATTTTAGTACCTCCCATAATTTTTTTTAATCCATTTTTAACGGTAATTCGTTGATGGTCCCTAAATGAGACCACGGTTGTTGAGAGCGATGGGTCGGACTTTGTACAAGCCGTGATCGTGCACCTATCTCGGGGTGGAGAAGGAGGAGGGTGCCGTTGGATCTGGAGCGAATGTCTGTTGAATATCCAACCTGGAACTGATTTCAGCGCGGTACGTTGTCGGAGGTGATCAGCTCCGACCTCTGCGGACGCTCGGTGCTCACAGTGCCCAGGGCAGAGCAGCGTTACCTCGGCCTGTCCTGATGAAATGATCCGCTGGCTCAGACGTCTCTCAGATGCTTGGTGTGATCCATAGATTTGTGGTTGACGTGTTACTTTGTTTTTAATGTAAACACTTTGTATATTATTACTAATAATTGATTTTACCTTCGAATTTTAGGTTTATATTAAAGTGGCACGGCCATTGTATATGTATTTGTTAAAATCCCAAGTCTCCTCCTCACCTGCCTCATCACTGGCCCACCTACCTGGACCACACCCCTAATCCTATATAACCCGCCCCTTCCGCCCTTTGACCCCCCTATTTTCCCTCCAAACAATCCACGAGAACAAAGGGACACTGGCTGTGAGTTTTATGGACGTTCACTCATTTAATGTTTCATTTGGTTGATACTACATCTTGTATGAAGACTTACTTATTGCTTGTGTGTCATTATACTAGATTCCTGAGTTTAATCCTTTGCTAAAGAGAGGAAAGTAAGAGTGGATGTATTATTGATGTTAGTCTAAGACAACCTCATTTCTTATTGTATATTTGATACTTTCTAGATTGTAATATTTCCTTTATCATTTTCATATAGACAGAATCATCCACCATTACCCCTCATCACCGACTACCGTTTACTTGGAAATAAAATATTGCAACTTGGAAAGCTGCCTGGATCCTGTGTTTAAATGTGCACCCAACATATGATGTTCAGTCAATCACCGCCACTATAGTGTACAGTTCTTTCATATTTGTGTATGTATTTGAATATAAATGTACAATTGTAAGTTCAAATAAATAATACATTAACTGTCAGTTGATGTACTGATATCTATGAGTAGTCTAGTGAAAAACAGACGTAGCACCATCAGTAGCTCTTTGTGTTTTATGTCACAGGTCTCCATCAACATATGCAGCACTCGGGCATGAAGAAACTGTGAATTCAGCTCCTCCTTGCCGAACTAAAAGAGAGACGACCTGCACTCTTTAGTGAAGCTCAAGTGAGTGAAAGAGGATGGTGACACCCACACACTGTCAAAGTCATCGTTGTAGCAATGCCTCATCTGGAAAAGAGTTTTAATATGACAGCGAGGCTCATTTCAGCACCGTGGACAGCGCTATGAAATCACGGCACACATTGACAAATAAAATCATGCGCATGCTCAAGCTACAATACAATTTCAAATGCATTCTTTTCTTTTTTTTAAGATACAAGGAAGTGCGGTGCGGCCCGGCGCGTGTCGGTCTTCACTTAAGCCGCGGCGCACCCTCCATATCCACACTCCGGCGCGACGCGCACTGCAGCCGCTGAACCACCAGGCTCCTCAGTTGCGACACGTACCGCAGCCACAGCGCCCAGCCCTGCCGAGATCCCACCTCGGCCTGGCGCGTGGCGGTCTTCACTTAAGCCGCGCGGCGTGGCGCACAAACCTACAAACCTGCTACAAACCCCAGACTGGATTCGGTTTACTGGCGTGAGTACAGTCCTCACAGTTTAGGTGAGGACACGCACTTGTATTCTCAGTTTGGTATAAGATGTGAGTACAGTGTAACGCCACATTTCACAACTAATACATGCAACATGTTTACCTTTTTATTGACAGTGCTTCTATTTGACTATTGCATCGCAAGTAGTGATGATGACATCATGTTTTCTTTTTTAAGTTGAATGATTTGTCTGAATACACTGAAAACACTGAACATGTGTTTGTTCCCTTTTCAGGATGAGTTGGAAGCAACCCAAGAGGGGCAGTGGCCCTGGTGGCAGTAGTGAATGAAGATCAGGTTCCTGCAGGAGTTCCCTTTGAAACTCACCATGTGTCTCTGGTCCTCACAATCAGGTTGTAATGGCTCACACACTGATCTACGCTCTCCATTTGAAGTTGTCAGAAGTAGAATGTAATAATTTGATTTAGTAGAAAGAAAAGAGTCAATTCAACTTAAGTATTAACATTTGTATAAAGAAGATCATTTCAGTTCAGATAAATCCGTTTCACATAAGTGTCACATACTTAGTAGTTTTCATTAACTGAATGGAATTAGTACAATGCACTTTACCCAAGTTACTTTAACAACAAATACTTGAGTTACTTGTACTCAAATCAAATACTTTTGTATGCTTAAATTGTTTGAGTTAATAAACTTAATTGGTTTCCTAAATGGTTAAAGTTGAAGTAACTCATTCCCCGCAGACAAGATACATTCTCAACATTAACTTCATAAAACCAGAGACCATTATGGCTGCATTGTTGAAATGAAAGAAACACACTCAGTGCAAACATAGCCACAATCTGGAAATATAAAATGAGGTGGCCCCGTGACGCTGCCGACACCGAGGCTCATTTCATCACCGTGGACAGCGCTATGAAATCATGGCACACATTGACAAATGAACTCATGTGCATGCTCAAGCTACAATACAATTGCAAATGCATTCTTTTCTCTTTTTTTTTAGATACAAGGAAGTGCGGTGCGCCCGGCCCCGCCAGGATCCCACCTCAGCCCGGCGCGTGTCGGTCTTCACTTAAGCCGCGCGGCGTGGCGCGGCACACAGGCGCACACTCCATATCCACACTCCGGCTCAACGCACCGCAGCCACTGAACCACCAGGCTCCTCAGTCACAGCGCACATGTTTTCAATAATAAGCCCCGCCCCAAACATTTCAAGCTTTCACACCTGATTGGCTGACCATTGTGCCAATATTTAAACTCCTGTGTTGACAGCCGCACCAGAGGGACAGATCACAGATGTAAGTTTGACGTTACTTTGTTTCCTTGTTTCTTCACTGACATCAGTCTTCTTCTCATCTCTTGTCTTTAATGAAACGATCACAGTCACCTGTTTGTGTCTCACTCTGTTTGCAGCATCAACGCAAACCTGCTACAAAACCCGGACTGGTATTCATGGACGGACTGAACTGGATTCGGTTTGCTGGTGTGAGTACAACAGAAACTCATCACAACCAAACAGAAACAAACACACTTAACACTTAATTGTAAGTGTACACTCAAACTTTAACACTTTTTTTTAATCATATGACATTTAAACTAATATTTGAATAAACATTTAGTTTGGAATGAGTATCAAGTAAAACCTGAAGTGGAGCTCCACTGAATATTATTCTTATTATTATTATTATTATTATTATTCTTGTTGTTACTAAGTGATGACGAAAAAAACCCAGGTCAGTATTTTGTAACCTAAGAAAACCAATGTGATGTAAGTAATTATTGAAAAGGCTATTTATTAATTTAAATAATTAATGACACTTAAGTCATTATTTAATGGTGTATTTATTAATATAAATCATCTAAAAAGGCTTGGGTTTCTAGTAACTAACTGGTGCTAACTAACTCAGCAGCCAGGAGTCACACTGTGAGTGGCTAATTGGAAGAATCAGTAGAGGAGAGGAAAGTAGAGGAAACCAGGTGCATGTACAGTGAATTTGGTCAATATTGCTTCTTGCAATAAAGAGTTACAGGGTGCAGTCACTTCTCGGCAGGGCCTGCCGAGAAGTGACTGCACCCTGTAACTCTGGATTGTTAGGGCTTACATTCTCTATCTTTTCAACATTAGCAGTCGAGGAAAACAGGTGCATGTACAATGAATTTGGTCAGTATCGCTCCTTCAAACAACGACTTATAGGGTTTACCCTGTATACAGTATTATATCTACCAGTAGACCTACGCTCACTACCTCTTAACCGATGCGCGTTCCCGTCGGAGGCAGTCATTTTTCGGCAAGGTTCAATGTGTTGTGCCTTCAGATGGTGTTCTGCACACTTTGGTTGCGCTGATTTGAGTTCCTTTTGCTTTCTTAGCATGGCCTTTCTGCTGATCTTTGACCTCAACATGGCATCACTGGATATTTTCTGTTTGTCACACCGTGGTTGTGCAAGCAGTTTGTAAAAATACTACCAGTAACCATGCCACATTAAAAGCTCCTCGAATCACCTTTCTTCCTAATGCTGATAGTCTGTTTGAACTTGATTTGGGCGTCCTGATCATGTCTACCTGCCTAAATGCAATGACTTACTGCCATGTGATTGGCTCCTTCAATCAGTGTGTTCATAAACAGAAAATGTGTACCTAATAAATAGGCAGATGTGTGTTTAAATCCAACCAGGAAGGAATATAGAAAGCAGTTTTTAGTAGACATGTAGTTTTTCCTCTGCAGCTATAGGTGGGTGGAGTTTGCAATGCAGCTTCTGTGGCGTTTGTTTTGTTCACCGTTGTTGGAGACCATTATGGCTACATTGTTGAAATTAAAGAAACACACTCAGTGCAAACATAGCCACAATCTGGAAATATAAAATGAGGTCACCCTGTGACGCTGCCGACACCGAGGCTCATTTCAGCACCGTGGACAGCGCTATGAAATCACGGCACACATTGACAAATAAACTCATGAGTACAGTCCTCACAGTTTAAGTGAGGACACGCACCGCCGCCGCAGCGCCAAACGCACAGCAGCCGCGGAACCAGCGTCTCAGCAGACGCCATCCCTGCCGTGAAAACGCGGAAACACACTAAACTACAAACAACGCCACATTTCACAAATAATACATGCAACATGTTTACCTTTTTATTGACAGTGCTTCTATTTGACTATTGCATCACAAGTAGTGATGATGATATCATGTTTTCTTTTTTAAGTTGAATGATTTGTCTGAATACACTGAAAACACTGCACATGTGTTTGTTCCCTTTTCAGGATGAGTTGGAAGCAACCCAAGAGGGGCAGTGGCCCTGGTGGCAGTAGTGAATGAAGATCAGGTTCCTGCAGGAGTTCCCTTTGAAACTCACCATGTGTCTCTGGTCCTCACAATCAGGTTGTAATGGCTCACACACTGATCTACGCTCTCCATTTGAAGTTGTCAGAAGTAGAATGTAATAATTTGATTTAGTAGAAAGAAAAGAGTCAATTCAACTTAAGTATTAACATTTGTATAAAGAAGATCATTTCAGTTCAGATAAATCCGTTTCACATAAGTGTCACATACTTAGTAGTTTTCATTAACTGAATGGAATTAGTACAATGCAATTTACCCAAGTTACTTTAACAACAAATACTTGAGTTACTTGTACTCAAATCAAATACTTTTGTATGCTTAAATTGTTTGAGTTAATAAACTTAATTGGTTTCCTAAATGGTTAAAGTTGAAGTAACTCATACCCCGCAGACAAGATACATTCTCAACATTAACTTCATAAAACCAGAGACCATTATGGCTACATTGTTGAAATGAAAGAAACACACTCAGTGCAAACATAGCCACAATCTGGAAATATAAAATGAGGTGGCCCCGTGACCCTGCCGACACCGAGGCTCATTTCATCACCGTGGACAGCGCTATGAAATCACGGCACACATTGACAAATGAACTCATGTGCATGCTCAAGCTACAATACAATTTCAAATGCATTCTTTTCTTTTTTTCTTTAGATACAAGGAAGTGCGGTGCGCCCGGCCCCGCCAGGATCCCACCTCAGCCCGGCGCGTGTCGGTCTTCACTTAAGCTGCGCGGCGTGGCGCGGCACACAGGCGCACACTCCATATCCACACTCCGGCTCAACGCGCACCGCAGCCACTGAACCACCAGGCTCCTCAGTCACAGCGCACATGTTTTCAATAATAAGCCCCGCCCCAAACATTTCAAGCTTTCACACCTGATTGGCTGACCATTGTGCCAATATTTAAACTCCTGTGTTGACAGCCGCACCAGAGGGACAGATCACAGATGTAAGTTTGACGTTACTTTGTTTCCTTGTTTCTTCACTGACATCAGTCTTCTTCTCATCTCTTGTCTTTAATGAAACGATCACAGTCACCTGTTTGTGTCTCACTCTCTGTTTGCAGCATCAACGCAAACCTGCTACAAAACCCGGACTGGTATTCATGGACGGACTGAACTGGATTCGGTTTGCTGGTGTGAGTACAACAGAAAGTCATCACAACCAAACAGAAACAAACACACTTAACACTTAATTGTAAGTGTACACTCAAACTTTAACACTTTTTTTTTATCATATGACATTTAAACTAATATTTAAATAAACATTTAGTTTGGAATGAGTATCAAGTAAAACCTGAAGTGGAGCTCCACTGAATATTATTCTTATTATTATTATTATTATTATTATTGTTACTAAGTGATGACGAAAAAAACCCAGGTTAGTATTTTGTAACCTAAGAAAACCAATGTGATGTAAGTAATTATTGAAAAGGCTATTTATTAATTTAAATAATTAATGACACTGAAGTCATTATTTAATGGTGTATTTATTAATATAAATCATCTAAAAAGGCTTGGGTTTCTAGTAACTAACTGGTGCTAACTAACTCAGCAGCCAGGAGTCACACTGTGAGTGGCTAATTGGAAGAATCAGTAGAGGAGAGGAAAGTAGAGGAAACCAGGTGCATGTACAGTGAATTTGGTCAATATTGCTTCTTGCAATAAAGAGTTACAGGGTGCTGTCACATTTCGGCAGGGCCTGCCGAGAAGTGACTGCACCCTGTAACTCTGGATTGTTAGGGCTTACATTCTCTATCTTTTCAGCATTAGCAGTCGAGGAAAACAGGTGCATGTACAATGAATTTGGTCAGTATCCCTCCTTCAAACAACGACTTATAGGGTGTACCCTGTATACAGTATTATATCTACCAGTAGACCTACGCTCACTACCTCTTAACCGATGCGCGTTCCCGTCGGAGGCAGTCATTTTTCGGCAAGGTTCAATGTGTTGTGCCTTCAGATGGTGTTCTGCACACTTTGGTTGCGCTGATTTGAGTTCCTTTTGCTTTCTTAGCATGGCCTTTCTGCTGATCTTTGACCTCAACATGGCATCACTGGATATTTTCTGTTTGTCACACCGTGGTTGTGCAAGCAGTTTGTAAAAATACTACCAGTAACCATGCCACATTAAAAGCTCCTTGAATCACCTTTCTTCCTAATGCTGATAGTCTGTTTGAACTTGATTTGGGCGTCCTGATCATGTCTACCTGCCTAAATGCAATGACTTACTGCCATGTGATTGGCTCCTTCAATCAGTGTGTTCATAAACAGAAAATGTGTACCTAATAAATTGGCAGATGTGTGTTTAAATCCAACCAGGAAGGAATATAGAAAGCAGTTTATAGTAGACATGTAGTTTTTCCTCTGCAGCTATAGGTGGGTGGAGTTTGCACTGCAGCTTCTGTGGCGTTTGTTTTGTTCACCGTTGTTGGAGACCATTATGGCTACATTGTTGAAATTAAAGAAACACACTCAGTGCAAACATAGCCACAATCTGGAAATATAAAATGAGGTCACCCTGTGACGCTGCCGACACCGAGGCTCATTTCAGCACCGTGGACAGCGCTATGAAATCACGGCACACATTGACAAATAAACTCATGAGTACAGTCCTCACAGTTTAAGTGAGGACACGCACCGCGGCCGCGGAACCACCAGGCTCCCCAGTTACGACAGGTACCGCCGCCGCAGCGCACGGCACCGGAACCGCAGCCGCGGAGCGCACGGAGCGCACAGCAGCCACGGAGCCCGCGCAAACCGAGATACATTCAAGATACATTCTCAACATTAACTTCATAAAAAAAGTGCGGTGCGCCCGGCCCCGCCTCGGCCCGGCGCGTGTCGGTCTTCACTTAAGCCGCGCGGCGTGGCGCAGCGCACAGGCGCACCCTCCATATCCGCACAACGGCGCGACGCGCACCGCAGCCGCTGAACCACCAGGCTCCTCAGTTGCCACACGTACCGCAGCCACAGCACACGGCACCGAGATCCCACCTCGGCCCGGCGCGTGTCGGTCCTCACTTAAGCCGCGCGGCGGGGCACACAGTCAGCGCAAACACGACACGTACCGCCGCTGCAGCGCCAAACGCACAGCAGCCGCGGAACCAGCGTCTCAGCAGACGCCATCCCTGCCGTGAAAACGCGGAAACACACTAAACTACAAACAACGCCACATTTCACAAATAATACATGCAACATGTTTACCTTTTTATTGACAGTGCTTCTATTTGACTATTGCATCGCAAGTAGTGATGATGACATCATGTTTTCTTTTTTAAGTTGAATGATTTGTCTGAATACACTGAAAACACTGAACATGTGTTTGTTCCCTTTTCAGGATGAGTTGGAAGCAACCCAAGAGGGGCAGTGGCCCTGGTGGCAGTAGTGAATGAAGATCAGGTTAGTTTACTGGCCTGAGTACAGTCCTCACAGTTTAAGTGAGGACACGCACCGCGGCCGCGGAACCACAAGGCTCCCCAGTTACGACAGGTACCGCCGCCGCAGCGCACGGCACCGGAACCGCAGCCGCGGAGCGCACGGAGCGCACAGCAGCCACGGAGCCCGCGCAAACCGAGATACATTCAAGATACATTCTCAACATTAACTTCATAAAAAAAGTGCGGTGCGCCCGGCCCCGCCTCGGCCCGGCGCGTGTCGGTCTTCACTTAAGCCGCGCGGCGTGGCGCAGCGCACAGGCGCACCCTCCATATCCGCACAACGGCGCGACGCGCACCGCAGCCGCTGAACCACCAGGCTCCTCAGTTGCCACACGTACCGCAGCCACAGCACACGGCACCGAGATCCCACCTCGGCCCGGCGCGTGTCGGTCCTCACTTAAGCCGCGCGGCGGGGCACACAGTCAGCGCAAACACGACACGTACCGCCACCGCAGCGCCAAACGCACAGCAGCCGCGGAATCAGCGTCTCAGCAGACGCCATCCCTGCCGTGAAAACGCGGAAACACACTAAACTACAAACAACGCCACATTTCACAAATAATACATGCAACATGTTTACCTTTTTATTGACAGTGCTTCTATTTGACTATTGCATCGCAAGTAGTGATGATGACATCATGTTTTCTTTTTTAAGTTGAATGATTTGTCTGAATACACTGAAAACACTGAACATGTGTTTGTTCCCTTTTCAGGATGAGTTGGAAGCAACCCAAGAGGGGCAGTGGCCCTGGTGGCAGTAGTGAATGAAGATCAGGTTCCTGCAGGAGTTCCCTTTGAAACTCACCATGTGTCTCTGGTCCTCACAATCAGGTTGTAATGGCTCACACACTGATCTACGCTCTCCATTTGAAGTTGTCAGAAGTAGAATGTAATAATTTGATTTAGTAGAAAGAAAAGAGTCAATTCAACTTAAGTATTAACATTTGTATAAAGAAGATCATTTCAGTTCAGATAAATCCGTTTCACATAAGTGTCACATACTTAGTAGTTTTCATTAACTGAATGGAATTAGTACAATGCACTTTACCCAAGTTACTTTAACAACAAATACTTGAGTTACTTGTACTCAAATCAAATACTTTTGTATGCTTAAATTGTTTGAGTTAATAAACTTAATTGGTTTCCTAAATGGTTAAAGTTGAAGTAACTCATTCCCCGCAGACAAGATACATTCTCAACATTAACTTCATAAAACCAGAGACCATTATGGCTACATTGTTGAAATGAAAGAAACACACTCAGTGCAAACATAGCCACAATCTGGAAATATAAAATGAGGTGGCCCCGTGACCCTGCCGACACCGAGGCTCATTTCATCACCGTGGACAGCGCTATGAAATCACGGCACACATTGACAAATGAACTCATGTGCATGCTCAAGCTACAATACAATTTCAAATGCATTCTTTTCTTTTTTCCTTTAGATACAAGGAAGTGCGGTGCGCCCGGCCCCGCCAGGATCCCACCTCAGCCCGGCGCGTGTCGGTCTTCACTTAAGCCGCGCGGCGTGGCGCGGCACACAGGCGCACACTCCATATCCACACTCCGGCTCAACGCGCACCGCAGCCACTGAACCACCAGGCTCCTCAGTCACAGCGCACATGTTTTCAATAATAAGCCCCGCCCCAAACATTTCAAGCTTTCACACCTGATTGGCTGACCATTGTGCCAATATTTAAACTCCTGTGTTGACAGCCGCACCAGAGGGAGAGGAGATGCTGACAGATCACAGACGTAAGTTTGACGTTACTTTGTTTCCTTGTTTTCTCACTGACTCCAGTCTTCTTCTCATCTCTTGTCTTTAATGAAACCATCACAGTCCCAAGTTTGTGTCTCACTCTCTGTTTGCAGCACCAATGCAAACCTGCTACAGTACAAACCTGCTACAAACCCCAGACTGGATTCGGTTTACTGGCGTGAGTACAACAGAAAGTCATCACAACCAGACAGAAACAAACCGCAAACACACTTAACACTTGAATCTAAGTGTAGAGTCGAACGTTAACACTTTAATTTTGATCATATGACATTAAACTAATATTTAATTACCTCATTTATTTTTTTTATAATTTTAATAATGTAAATATTAGCATTTTAGCTCAATAGCTTCCAGGCAATGTGACCCAAAGACTCCAAGTGAGTGTACAAACATAGTACTAGACTGCCTAGTCAGGACACACCTCTTTATATTCCATTTAAATACTTGATTTACTTTCAATCATTTCTTTAATGCAAATATTAGCATTTTATCTCAATCGCGTCCAGGCCATGTGACCCTAAAGATTCCAAAACAGTGCAGCAACATAGAACTAGACTGCCTAGTCAGGACACACCTCTTTTTATTCCATTTTAGTACCTCCCATAATTTTTTTTAATCCATTTTTAACGGTAATTCGTTGATGGTCCCTAAATGAGACCACGGTTGTTGAGAGCGATGGGTCGGACTTTGTACAAGCCGTGATCGTGCACCTATCTCGGGGTGGAGAAGGAGGAGGGTGCCGTTGGATCTGGAGCGAATGTCTGTTGAATATCCAACCTGGAACTGATTTCAGCGCGGTACGTTGTCGGAGGTGATCAGCTCCGACCTCTGCGGACGCTCGGTGCTCACAGTGCCCAGGGCAGAGCAGCGTTACCTCGGCCTGTCCTGATGAAATGATCCGCTGGCTCAGACGTCTCTCAGATGCTTGGTGTGATCCATAGATTTGTGGTTGACGTGTTACTTTGTTTTTAATGTAAACACTTTGTATATTATTACTAATAATTGATTTTACCTTCGAATTTTAGGTTTATATTAAAGTGGCACGGCCATTGTATATGTATTTGTTAAAATCCCAAGTCTCCTCCTCACCTGCCTCATCACTGGCCCACCTACCTGGACCACACCCCTAATCCTATATAACCCGCCCCTTCCGCCCTTTGACCCCCCTATTTTCCCTCCAAACAATCCACGAGAACAAAGGGACACTGGCTGTGAGTTTTATGGACGTTCACTCATTTAATGTTTCATTTGGTTGATACTACATCTTGTATGAAGACTTACTTATTGCTTGTGTGTCATTATACTAGATTCCTGAGTTTAATCCTTTGCTAAAGAGAGGAAAGTAAGAGTGGATGTATTATTGATGTTAGTCTAAGACAACCTCATTTCTTATTGTATATTTGATACTTTCTAGATTGTAATATTTCCTTTATCATTTTCATATAGACAGAATCATCCACCATTACCCCTCATCACCGACTACCGTTTACTTGGAAATAAAATATTGCAACTTGGAAAGCTGCCTGGATCCTGTGTTTAAATGTGCACCCAACATATGATGTTCAGTCAATCACCGCCACTATAGTGTACAGTTCTTTCATATTTGTGTATGTATTTGAATATAAATGTACAATTGTAAGTTCAAATAAATAATACATTAACTGTCAGTTGATGTACTGATATCTATGAGTAGTCTAGTGAAAAACAGACGTAGCACCATCAGTAGCTCTTTGTGTTTTATGTCACAGGTCTCCATCAACATATGCAGCACTCGGGCATGAAGAAACTGTGAATTCAGCTCCTCCTTGCCGAACTAAAAGAGAGACGACCTGCACTCTTTAGTGAAGCTCAAGTGAGTGAAAGAGGATGGTGACACCCACACACTGTCAAAGTCATCGTTGTAGCAATGCCTCATCTGGAAAAGAGTTTTAATATGACAGCGAGGCTCATTTCAGCACCGTGGACAGCGCTATGAAATCACGGCACACATTGACAAATAAAATCATGCGCATGCTCAAGCTACAATACAATTTCAAATGCATTCTTTTCTTTTTTTTAAGATACAAGGAAGTGCGGTGCGGCCCGGCGCGTGTCGGTCTTCACTTAAGCCGCGGCGCACCCTCCATATCCACACTCCGGCGCGACGCGCACTGCAGCCGCTGAACCACCAGGCTCCTCAGTTGCGACACGTACCGCAGCCACAGCGCCCAGCCCTGCCGAGATCCCACCTCGGCCTGGCGCGTGGCGGTCTTCACTTAAGCCGCGCGGCGTGGCGCACAAACCTACAAACCTGCTACAAACCCCAGACTGGATTCGGTTTACTGGCGTGAGTACAGTCCTCACAGTTTAGGTGAGGACACGCACTTGTATTCTCAGTTTGGTATAAGATGTGAGTACAGTGTAACGCCACATTTCACAACTAATACATGCAACATGTTTACCTTTTTATTGACAGTGCTTCTATTTGACTATTGCATCGCAAGTAGTGATGATGACATCATGTTTTCTTTTTTAAGTTGAATGATTTGTCTGAATACACTGAAAACACTGAACATGTGTTTGTTCCCTTTTCAGGATGAGTTGGAAGCAACCCAAGAGGGGCAGTGGCCCTGGTGGCAGTAGTGAATGAAGATCAGGTTCCTGCAGGAGTTCCCTTTGAAACTCACCATGTGTCTCTGGTCCTCACAATCAGGTTGTAATGGCTCACACACTGATCTACGCTCTCCATTTGAAGTTGTCAGAAGTAGAATGTAATAATTTGATTTAGTAGAAAGAAAAGAGTCAATTCAACTTAAGTATTAACATTTGTATAAAGAAGATCATTTCAGTTCAGATAAATCCGTTTCACATAAGTGTCACATACTTAGTAGTTTTCATTAACTGAATGGAATTAGTACAATGCACTTTACCCAAGTTACTTTAACAACAAATACTTGAGTTACTTGTACTCAAATCAAATACTTTTGTATGCTTAAATTGTTTGAGTTAATAAACTTAATTGGTTTCCTAAATGGTTAAAGTTGAAGTAACTCATTCCCCGCAGACAAGATACATTCTCAACATTAACTTCATAAAACCAGAGACCATTATGGCTACATTGTTGAAATGAAAGAAACACACTCAGTGCAAACATAGCCACAATCTGGAAATATAAAATGAGGTGGCCCCGTGACCCTGCCGACACCGAGGCTCATTTCATCACCGTGGACAGCGCTATGAAATCACGGCACACATTGACAAATGAACTCATGTGCATGCTCAAGCTACAATACAATTTCAAATGCATTCTTTTCTTTTTTTCTTTAGATACAAGGAAGTGCGGTGCGCCCGGCCCCGCCAGGATCCCACCTCAGCCCGGCGCGTGTCGGTCTTCACTTAAGCCGCGCGGCGTGGCGCGGCACACAGGCGCACACTCCATATCCACACTCCGGCTCAACGCGCACCGCAGCCACTGAACCACCAGGCTCCTCAGTCACAGCGCACATGTTTTCAATAATAAGTCCCGCCCCAAACATTTCAAGCTTTCACACCTGATTGGCTGACCATTGTGCCAATATTTAAACTCCTGTGTTGACAGCCGCACCAGAGGGACAGATCACAGATGTAAGTTTGACGTTACTTTGTTTCCTTGTTTCTTCACTGACATCAGTCTTCTTCTCATCTCTTGTCTTTAATGAAACGATCACAGTCACCTGTTTGTGTCTCACTCTCTGTTTGCAGCATCAACGCAAACCTGCTACAAAACCCGGACTGGTATTCATGGACGGACTGAACTGGATTTGGTTTGCTGGTGTGAGTACAACAGAAACTCATCACAACCAAACAGAAACAAACACACTTAACACTTAATTGTAAGTGTACACTCAAACTTTAACACTTTTTTTTTATCATATGACATTTAAACTAATATTTAAATAAACATTTAGTTTGGAATGAGTATCAAGTAAAACCTGAAGTGGAGCTCCACTGAATATTATTCTTATTATTATTATTATTATTATTATTGTTACTAAGTGATGACGAAAAAAACCCAGGTTAGTATTTTGTAACCTAAGAAAACCAATGTGATGTAAGTAATTATTGAAAAGGCTATTTATTAATTTAAATAATTAATGACACTGAAGTCATTATTTAATGGTGTATTTATTAATATAAATCATCTAAAAAGGCTTGGGTTTCTAGTAACTAACTGGTGCTAACTAACTCAGCAGCCAGGAGTCACACTGTGAGTGGCTAATTGGAAGAATCAGTAGAGGAGAGGAAAGTAGAGGAAACCAGGTGCATGTACAGTGAATTTGGTCAATATTGCTTCTTGCAATAAAGAGTTACAGGGTGCTGTCACATTTCGGCAGGGCCTGCCGAGAAGTGACTGCACCCTGTAACTCTGGATTGTTAGGGCTTACATTCTCTATCTTTTCAGCATTAGCAGTCGAGGAAAACAGGTGCATGTACAATGAATTTGGTCAGTATCCCTCCTTCAAACAACGACTTATAGGGTGTACCCTGTATACAGTATTATATCTACCAGTAGACCTACGCTCACTACCTCTTAACCGATGCGCGTTCCCGTCGGAGGCAGTCATTTTTCGGCAAGGTTCAATGTGTTGTGCCTTCAGATGGTGTTCTGCACACTTTGGTTGCGCTGATTTGAGTTCCTTTTGCTTTCTTAGCATGGCCTTTCTGCTGATCTTTGACCTCAACATGGCATCACTGGATATTTTCTGTTTGTCACACCGTGGTTGTGCAAGCAGTTTGTAAAAATACTACCAGTAACCATGCCACATTAAAAGCTCCTTGAATCACCTTTCTTCCTAATGCTGATAGTCTGTTTGAACTTGATTTG
Organism: Solea solea; assembly: GCF_958295425.1. NCBI lineage: Eukaryota > Metazoa > Chordata > Actinopteri > Pleuronectiformes > Soleidae > Solea > Solea solea. The sequence goes on along the minus strand of NW_026704014.1, from coordinate 201,606 downwards.
GGCGTCCTGATCATGTCTACCTGCCTAAATGCAATGACTTACTGCCATGTGATTGGCTCCTTCAATCAGTGTGTTCATAAACAGAAAATGTGTACCTAATAAATTGGCAGATGTGTGTTTAAATCCAACCAGGAAGGAATATAGAAAGCAGTTTATAGTAGACATGTAGTTTTTCCTCTGCAGCTATAGGTGGGTGGAGTTTGCACTGCAGCTTCTGTGGCGTTTGTTTTGTTCACCGTTGTTGGAGACCATTATGGCTACATTGTTGAAATTAAAGAAACACACTCAGTGCAAACATAGCCACAATCTGGAAATATAAAATGAGGTCACCCTGTGACGCTGCCGACACCGAGGCTCATTTCAGCACCGTGGACAGCGCTATGAAATCACGGCACACATTGACAAATAAACTCATGAGTACAGTCCTCACAGTTTAAGTGAGGACACGCACCGCGGCCGCGGAACCACCAGGCTCCCCAGTTACGACAGGTACCGCCGCCGCAGCGCACGGCACCGGAACCGCAGCCGCGGAGCGCACGGAGCGCACAGCAGCCACGGAGCCCGCGCAAACCGAGATACATTCAAGATACATTCTCAACATTAACTTCATAAAAAAAGTGCGGTGCGCCCGGCCCCGCCTCGGCCCGGCGCGTGTCGGTCTTCACTTAAGCCGCGCGGCGTGGCGCAGCGCACAGGCGCACCCTCCAAATCCGCACAACGGCGCGACGCGCACCGCAGCCGCTGAACCACCAGGCTCCTCAGTTGCCACACGTACCGCAGCCACAGCACACGGCACCGAGATCCCACCTCGGCCCGGCGCGTGTCGGTCCTCACTTAAGCCGCGCGGCGGGGCACACAGTCAGCGCAAACACGACACGTACCGCCGCTGCAGCGCCAAACGCACAGCAGCCGCGGAACCAGCGTCTCAGCAGACGCCATCCCTGCCGTGAAAACGCGGAAACACACTAAACTACAAACAACGCCACATTTCACAAATAATACATGCAACATGTTTACCTTTTTATTGACAGTGCTTCTATTTGACTATTGCATCGCAAGTAGTGATGATGACATCATGTTTTCTTTTTTAAGTTGAATGATTTGTCTGAATACACTGAAAACACTGAACATGTGTTTGTTCCCGAGCCACTCCATATCCACACTCCGGCGCACCGCTGCCGCTGAACCACCAGGCTCCTCAGTTGCGACACGTACCGCAGCCACAGCACACGGCACCGAGATCCCACCTCGGCCCGGCGCGTGTCGGTCCTCACTTAAGCCGCGCGGCGGGGCACACAGTCAGCGCAAACACGACACGTACCGCCACCGCAGCGCCAAACGCACAGCAGCCGCGGAATCAGCGTCTCAGCAGACGCCATCCCTGCCGTGAAAACGCGGAAACACACTAAACTACAAACAACGCCACATTTCACAAATAATACATGCAACATGTTTACCTTTTTATTGACAGTGCTTCTATTTGACTATTGCATCGCAAGTAGTAATGATGACATCATGTTTTCTTTTTTAAGTTGAATGATTTGTCTGAATACACTGAAAACACTGAACATGTGTTTGTTCCCTTTTCAGGATGAGTTGGAAGCAACCCAAGAGGGGCAGTGGCCCTGGTGGCAGTAGTGAATGAAGATCAGGTTAGTTTACTGGCCTGAGTACAGTCCTCACAGTTTAAGTGAGGACACGCACCGCGGCCGCGGAACCACAAGGCTCCCCAGTTACGAGAGGTACCGCCGCCGCAGCGCACGGCACCGGAACCGCAGCCGCGGAGCGCACGGAGCGCACAGCAGCCACGGAGCCCGCGCAAACCGAGATACATTCAAGATACATTCTCAACATTAACTTCATAAAAAAAGTGCGGTGCGCCCGGCCCCGCCTCGGCCCGGCGCGTGTCGGTCTTCACTTAAGCCGCGCGGCGTGGCGCAGCGCACAGGCGCACCCTCCATATCCGCACAACGGCGCGACGCGCACCGCAGCCGCTGAACCACCAGGCTCCTCAGTTGCCACACGTACCGCAGCCACAGCACACGGCACCGAGATCCCACCTCGGCCCGGCGCGTGTCGGTCCTCACTTAAGCCGCGCGGCGGGGCACACAGTCAGCGCAAACACGACACGTACCGCCGCCGCAGCGCCAAACGCACAGCAGCCGCGGAACCAGCGTCTCAGCAGACGCCATCCCTGCCGTGAAAACGCGGAAACACACTAAACTACAAACAACGCCACATTTCACAAATAATACATGCAACATGTTTACCTTTTTATTGACAGTGCTTCTATTTGACTATTGCATCGCAAGTAGTGATGATGACATCATGTTTTCTTTTTTAAGTTGAATGATTTGTCTGAATACACTGAAAACACTGAACATGTGTTTGTTCCCTTTTCAGGATGAGTTGGAAGCAACCCAAGAGGGGCAGTGGCCCTGGTGGCAGTAGTGAATGAAGATCAGGTTAGTTTACTGGCCTGAGTACAGTCCTCACAGTTTAAGTGAGGACACGCACCGCGGCCGCGGAACCACAAGGCTCCCCAGTTACGACAGGTACCGCCGCCGCGGAGCGCACGGAGCGCACAGCAGCCACGGAGCCCGCGCAAACCGAGATACATTCAAGATACATTCTCAACATTAACTTCATAAAAAAAGTGCGGTGCGCCCGGCCCCGCCTCGGCCCGGCGCGTGTCGGTCTTCACTTAAGCCGCGCGGCGTGGCGCAGCGCACAGGCGCACCCTCCATATCCGCACAACGGCGCGACGCGCACCGCAGCCGCTGAACCACCAGGCTCCTCAGTTGCCACACGTACCGCAGCCACAGCACACGGCACCGAGATCCCACCTCGGCCCGGCGCGTGTCGGTCCTCACTTAAGCCGCGCGGCGGGGCACACAGTCAGCGCAAACACGACACGTACCGCCACCGCAGCGCCAAACGCACAGCAGCCGCGGAATCAGCGTCTCAGCAGACGCCATCCCTGCCGTGAAAACGCGGAAACACACTAAACTACAAACAACGCCACATTTCACAAATAATACATGCAACATGTTTACCTTTTTATTGGCAGTGCTTCTATTTGACTATTGCATCGCAAGTAGTGATGATGACATCATGTTTTCTTTTTTAAGTTGAATGATTTGTCTGAATACACTGAAAACACTGAACATGTGTTTGTTCCCTTTTCAGGATGAGTTGGAAGCAACCCAAGAGGGGCAGTGGCCCTGGTGGCAGTAGTGAATGAAGATCAGGTTCCTGCAGGAGTTCCCTTTGAAACTCACCATGTGTCTCTGGTCCTCACAATCAGGTTGTAATGGCTCACACACTGATCTACGCTCTCCATTTGAAGTTGTCAGAAGTAGAATGTAATAATTTGATTTAGTAGAAAGAAAAGAGTCAATTCAACTTAAGTATTAACATTTGTATAAAGAAGATCATTTCAGTTCAGATAAATCCGTTTCACATAAGTGTCACATACTTAGTAGTTTTCATTAACTGAATGGAATTAGTACAATGCACTTTACCCAAGTTACTTTAACAACAAATACTTGAGTTACTTGTACTCAAATCAAATACTTTTGTATGCTTAAATTGTTTGAGTTAATAAACTTAATTGGTTTCCTAAATGGTTAAAGTTGAAGTAACTCATTCCCCGCAGACAAGATACATTCTCATCATTAACTTCATAAAACCAGAGACCATTATGGCTACATTGTTGAAATGAAAGAAACACACTCAGTGCAAACATAGCCACAATCTGGAAATATAAAATGAGGTGGCCCCGTGACCCTGCCGACACCGAGGCTCATTTCATCACCGTGGACAGCGCTATGAAATCACGGCACACATTGACAAATGAACTCATGTGCATGCTCAAGCTACAATACAATTTCAAATGCATTCTTTTCTTTTTTCCTTTAGATACAAGGAAGTGCGGTGCGCCCGGCCCCGCCAGGATCCCACCTCAGCCCGGCGCGTGTCGGTCTTCACTTAAGCCGCGCGGCGTGGCGCGGCACACAGGCGCACACTCCATATCCACACTCCGGCTCAACGCGCACCGCAGCCACTGAACCACCAGGCTCCTCAGTCACAGCGCACATGTTTTCAATAATAAGCCCCGCCCCAAACATTTCAAGCTTTCACACCTGATTGGCTGACCATTGTGCCAATATTTAAACTCCTGTGTTGACAGCCGCACCAGAGGGACAGATCACAGATGTAAGTTTGACGTTACTTTGTTTCCTTGTTTCTTCACTGACATCAGTCTTCTTCTCATCTCTTGTCTTTAATGAAACGATCACAGTCACCTGTTTGTGTCTCACTCTCTGTTTGCAGCATCAACGCAAACCTGCTACAAAACCCGGACTGGTATTCATGGACGGACTGAACTGGATTCGGTTTGCTGGTGTGAGTACAACAGAAACTCATCACAACCAAACAGAAACAAACACACTTAACACTTAATTGTAAGTGTACACTCAAACTTTAACACTTTTTTTTTATCATATGACATTTAAACTAATATTTAAATAAACATTTAGTTTGGAATGAGTATCAAGTAAAACCTGAAGTGGAGCTCCACTGAATATTATTCTTATTATTATTATTATTGTTGTTACTAAGTGATGACGAAAAAAACCCAGGTCAGTATTTTGTAACCTAAGAAAACCAATGTGATGTAAGTAATTATTGAAAAGGCTATTTATTAATTTAAATAATTAATGACACTGAAGTCATTATTTAATGGTGTATTTATTAATATAAATCATCTAAAAAGGCTTGGGTTTCTAGTAACTAACTGGTGCTAACTAACTCAGCAGCCAGGAGTCACACTGTGAGTGGCTAATTGGAAGAATCAGTAGAGGAGAGGAAAGTAGAGGAAACCAGGTGCATGTACAGTGAATTTGGTCAATATTGCTTCTTGCAATAAAGAGTTACAGGGTGCTGTCACATTTCGGCAGGGCCTGCCGAGAAGTGACTGCACCCTGTAACTCTGGATTGTTAGGGCTTACATTCTCTATCTTTTCAGCATTAGCAGTCGAGGAAAACAGGTGCATGTACAATGAATTTGGTCAGTATCGCTCCTTCAAACAACGACTTATAGGGTGTACCCTGTATACAGTATTATATCTACCAGTAGACCTACGCTCACTACCTCTTAACCGATGCGCGTTCCCGTCGGAGGCAGTCATTTTTCGGCAAGGTTCAATGTGTTGTGCCTTCAGATGGTGTTCTGCACACTTTGGTTGCGCTGATTTGAGTTCCTTTTGCTTTCTTAGCATGGCCTTTCTGCTGATCGTTGACCTCAACATGGCATCACTGTATATTTTCTGTTTGTCACACCGTGGTTGTGCAAGCAGTTTGTAAAAATACTACCAGTAACCATGCCACATTAAAAGCTCCTTGAATCACCTTTCTTCCTAATGCTGATAGTCTGTTTGAACTTGATTTGGGCGTCCTGATCATGTCTACCTGCCTAAATGCAATGACTTACTGCCATGTGATTGGCTCCTTCAATCAGTGTGTTCATAAACAGAAAATGTGTACCTAATAAATTGGCAGATGTGTGTTTAAATCCGACCAGGAAGGAATATAGAAAGCAGTTTATAGTAGACATGTAGTTTTTCCTCTGCAGCTATAGGTGGGTGGAGTTTGCACTGCAGCTTCTGTGGCGTTTGTTTTGTTCACCGTTGTTGGAGACCATTATGGCTACATTGTTGAAATTAAAGAAACACACTCAGTGCAAACATAGCCACAATCTGGAAATATAAAATGAGGTCACCCTGTGACGCTGCCGACACCGAGGCTCATTTCAGCACCGTGGACAGCGCTATGAAATCACGGCACACATTGACAAATAAACTCATGAGTACAGTCCTCACAGTTTAAGTGAGGACACGCACCGCGGCCGCGGAACCACCAGGCTCCCCAGTTACGACAGGTACCGCCGCCGCAGCGCACGGCACCGGAACCGCAGCCGCGGAGCGCACGGAGCGCACAGCAGCCACGGAGCCCGCGCAAACCGAGATACATTCAAGATACATTCTCAACATTAACTTCATAAAAAAAGTGCGGTGCGCCCGGCCCCGCCTCGGCCCGGCGCGTGTCGGTCTTCACTTAAGCCGCGCGGCGTGGCGCAGCGCACAGGCGCACCCTCCATATCCGCACAACGGCGCGACGCGCACCGCAGCCGCTGAACCACCAGGCTCCTCAGTTGCCACACGTACCGCAGCCACAGCACACGGCACCGAGATCCCACCTCGGCCCGGCGCGTGTCGGTCCTCACTTAAGCCGCGCGGCGGGGCACACAGTCAGCGCAAACACGACACGTACCGCCGCTGCAGCGCCAAACGCACAGCAGCCGCGGAACCAGCGTCTCAGCAGACGCCATCCCTGCCGTGAAAACGCGGAAACACACTAAACTACAAACAACGCCACATTTCACAAATAATACATGCAACATGTTTACCTTTTTATTGACAGTGCTTCTATTTGACTATTGCATCGCAAGTAGTGATGATGACATCATGTTTTCTTTTTTAAGTTGAATGATTTGTCTGAATACACTGAAAACACTGAACATGTGTTTGTTCCCGAGCCACTCCATATCCACACTCCGGCGCACCGCTGCCGCTGAACCACCAGGCTCCTCAGTTGCGACACGTACCGCAGCCACAGCACACGGCACCGAGATCCCACCTCGGCCCGGCGCGTGTCGGTCCTCACTTAAGCCGCGCGGCGGGGCACACAGTCAGCGCAAACACGACACGTACCGCCGCCGCAGCGCCAAACGCACAGCAGCCGCGGAACCAGCGTCTCAGCAGACGCCATCCCTGCCGTGAAAACGCGGAAACACACTAAACTACAAACAACGCCACATTTCACAAATAATACATGCAACATGTTTACCTTTTTATTGACAGTGCTTCTATTTGACTATTGCATCGCAAGTAGTGATGATGACATCATGTTTTCTTTTTTAAGTTGAATGATTTGTCTGAATACACTGAAAACACTGAACATGTGTTTGTTCCCTTTTCAGGATGAGTTGGAAGCAACCCAAGAGGGGCAGTGGCCCTGGTGGCAGTAGTGAATGAAGATCAGGTTAGTTTACTGGCCTGAGTACAGTCCTCACAGTTTAAGTGAGGACACGCACCGCGGCCGCGGAACCACAAGGCTCCCCAGTTACGACAGGTACCGCCGCCGCAGCGCACGGCACCGGAACCGCAGCCGCGGAGCGCACGGAGCGCACAGCAGCCACGGAGCCCGCGCAAACCGAGATACATTCAAGATACATTCTCAACATTAACTTCATAAAAAAAGTGCGGTGCGCCCGGCCCCGCCTCGGCCCGGCGCGTGTCGGTCTTCACTTAAGCCGCGCGGCGTGGCGCAGCGCACAGGCGCACCCTCCATATCCGCACAACGGCGCGACGCGCACCGCAGCCGCTGAACCACCAGGCTCCTCAGTTGCGACACGTACCGCAGCCACAGCACACGGCACCGAGATCCCACCTCGGCCCGGCGCGTGTCGGTCCTCACTTAAGCCGCGCGGCGGGGCACACAGTCAGCGCAAACACGACACGTACCGCCACCGCAGCGCCAAACGCACAGCAGCCGCGGAATCAGCGTCTCAGCAGACGCCATCCCTGCCGTGAAAACGCGGAAACACACTAAACTACAAACAACGCCACATTTCACAAATAATACATGCAACATGTTTACCTTTTTATTGACAGTGCTTCTATTTGACTATTGCATCGCAAGTAGTGATGATGACATCATGTTTTCTTTTTTAAGTTGAATGATTTGTCTGAATACACTGAAAACACTGAACATGTGTTTGTTCCCTTTTCAGGATGAGTTGGAAGCAACCCAAGAGGGGCAGTGGCCCTGGTGGCAGTAGTGAATGAAGATCAGGTTAGTTTACTGGCCTGAGTACAGTCCTCACAGTTTAAGTGAGGACACGCACCGCGACCGCGGAACCACAAGGCTCCCCAGTTACGACAGGTACCGCCGCCGCAGCGCACGGCACCGGAACCGCAGCCGCGGAGCGCACGGAGCGCACAGCAGCCACGGAGCCCGCGCAAACCGAGATACATTCAAGATACATTCTCAGCATTAACTTCATAAAAAAAGTGCGGTGCGCCCGGCCCCGCCTCGGCCAGGCGCGTGTCGGTCTTCACTTAAGCCGCGCGGCGTGGCGCAGCGCACAGGCGCACCCTCCATATCCGCACAACGGCGCGACGCGCACCGCAGCCGCTGAACCACCAGGCTCCTCAGTTGCCACACGTACCGCAGCCACAGCACACGGCACCGAGATCCCACCTCGGCCCGGCGCGTGTCGGTCCTCACTTAAGCCGCGCGGCGGGGCACACAGTCAGTGCAAACACAACACGTACCGCCGCCGCAGCGCCAAACGCACAGCAGCCGCGGAACCAGCGTCTCAGCAGACGCCATCCCTGCCGTGAAAACGCGGAAACACACTAAACTACAAACAACGCCACATTTCACAAATAATACATGCAACATGTTTACCTTTTTATTGACAGTGCTTCTATTTGACTATTGCATCGCAAGTAGTGATGATGACATCATGTTTTCTTTTTTAAGTTGAATGATTTGTCTGAATACACTGAAAACACTGAACATGTGTTTGTTCCCTTTTCAGGATGAGTTGGAAGCAACCCAAGAGGGGCAGTGGCCCTGGTGGCAGTAGTGAATGAAGATCAGGTTAGTTTACTGGCCTGAGTACAGTCCTCACAGTTTAAGTGAGGACACGCACCGCGGCCGCGGAACCACAAGGCTCCCCAGTTACGACAGGTACCGCCGCCGCAGCGCACGGCACCGGAACCGCACCCGCGGAGCGCACGGAGCGCACAGCAGCCACGGAGCCCGCGCAAACCGAGATACATTCAAGATACATTCTCAACATTAACTTCATAAAAAAAGTGCGGTGCGCCCGGCCCCGCCTCGGCCCGGCGCGTGTCGGTCTTCACTTAAGCCGCGCGGCGTGGCGCAGCGCACAGGCGCACCCTCCATATCCGCACAACGGCGCGTCGCGCACCGCAGCCGCTGAACCACCAGGCTCCTCAGTTGCCACACGTACCGCAGCCACAGCACACGGCACCGAGATCCCACCTCGGCCCGGCGCGTGTCGGTCCTCACTTAAGCCGCGCGGCGGGGCACACAGTCAGCGCAAACACGACACGTACCGCCGCCGCAGCGCCAAACGCACAGCAGCCGCGGAACCAGCGTCTCAGCAGACGCCATCCCTGCCGTGAAAACGCGGAAACACACTAAACTACAAACAACGCCACATTTCACAAATAATACATGCAACATGTTTACCTTTTTATTGACAGTGCTTCTATTTGACTATTGCATCGCAAGTAGTGATGATGACATCATGTTTTCTTTTTTAAGTTGAATGATTTGTCTGAATACACTGAAAACACTGAACATGTGTTTGTTCCCTTTTCAGGATGAGTTGGAAGCAACCCAAGAGGGGCAGTGGCCCTGGTGGCAGTAGTGAATGAAGATCAGGTTAGTTTACTGGCCTGAGTACAGTCCTCACAGTTTAAGTGAGGACACGCACCGCGGCCGCGGAACCACAAGGCTCCCCAGTTACGACAGGTACCGCCGCCGCAGCGCACGGCACCGGAACCGCAGCCGCGGAGCGCACGGAGCGCACAGCAGCCACGGAGCCCGCGCAAACCGAGATACATTCAAGATACATTCTCAACATTAACTTCATAAAAAAAGTGCGGTGCGCCCGGCCCCGCCTCGGCCCGGCGCGTGTCGGTCTTCACTTAAGCCGCGCGGCATGGCGCAGCGCACAGGCGCACCCTCCATATCCGCACAACGGCGCGACGCGCACCGCAGCCGCTGAACCACCAGGCTCCTCAGTTGCCACACGTACCGCAGCCACAGCACACGGCACCGAGATCCCACCTCGGCCCGGCGCGTGTCGGTCCTCACTTAAGCCGCGCGGCGGGGCACACAGTCAGCGCAAACACGACACGTACCGCCGCCGCAGCGCCAAACGCACAGCAGCCGCGGAACCAGCGTCTCAGCAGACGCCATCCCTGCCGTGAAAACGCGGAAACACACTAAACTACAAACAACGCCACATTTCACAAATAATACATGCAACATGTTTACCTTTTTATTGACAGTGCTTCTATTTGACTATTGCATCGCAAGTAGTGATGATGACATCATGTTTTCTTTTTTAAGTTGAATGATTTGTCTGAATACACTGAAAACACTGAACATGTGTTTGTTCCCTTTTCAGGATGAGTTGGAAGCAACCCAAGAGGGGCAGTGGCCCTGGTGGCAGTAGTGAATGAAGATCAGGTTCCTGCAGGAGTTCCCTTTGAAACTCACCATGTGTCTCTGGTCCTCACAATCAGGTTGTAATGGCTCACACACTGATCTACGCTCTCCATTTGAAGTTGTCAGAAGTAGAATGTAATAATTTGATTTAGTAGAAAGAAAAGAGTCAATTCAACTTAAGTATTAACATTTGTATAAAGAAGATCATTTCAGTTCAGATAAATCCGTTTCACATAAGCGTCACATACTTAGTAGTTTTCATTAACTGAATGGAATTAGTACAATGCACTTTACCCAAGTTACTTTAACAACAAATACTTGAGTTACTTGTACTCAAATCAAATACTTTTGTATGCTTAAATTGTTTGAGTTAATAAACTTAATTGGTTTCCTAAATGGTTAAAGTTGAAGTAACTCATTCCCCGCAGACAAGATACATTCTCAACATTAACTTCATAAAACCAGAGACCATTATGGCTACATTGTTGAAATGAAAGAAACACACTCAGTGCAAACATAGCCACAATCTGGAAATATAAAATGAGGTGGCCCCGTGACCCTGCCGACACCGAGGCTCATTTCATCACCGTGGACAGCGCTATGAAATCACGGCACACATTGACAAATGAACTCATGTGCATGCTCAAGCTACAATACAATTTCAAATGCATTCTTTTCTTTTTTTCTTTAGATACAAGGAAGTGCGGTGCGCCCGGCCCCGCCAGGATCCCACCTCAGCCCGGCGCGTGTCGGTCTTCACTTAAGCCGCGCGGCGTGGCGTGGCGCGGCACACAGGCGCACACTCCATATCCACACTCCGGCTCAACGCGCACCGCAGCCACTGAACCACCAGGCTCCTCAGTCACAGCGCACATGTTTTCAATAATAAGCCCCGCCCCAAACATTTCAAGCTTTCACACATGATTGGCTGACCATTGTGCCAATATTTAAACTCCTGTGTTGACAGCCGCACCAGAGGGACAGATCACAGATGTAAGTTTGACGTTACTTTGTTTCCTTGTTTCTTCACTGACATCAGTCTTCTTCTCATCTCTTGTCTTTAATGAAACGATCACAGTCACCTGTTTGTGTCTCACTCTCTGTTTGCAGCATCAACGCAAACCTGCTACAAAACCCGGACTGGTATTCATGGACGGACTGAACTGGATTCGGTTTGCTGGTGTGAGTACAACAGAAAGTCATCACAACCAAACAGAAACAAACACACTTAACACTTAATTGTAAGTGTACACTCAAACTTTAACACTTTTTTTTTATCATATGACATTTAAACTAATATTTAAATAAACATTTAGTTTGGAATGAGTATCAAGTAAAACCTGAAGTGGAGCTCCACTGAATATTATTCTTATTATTATTGTTGTTACTAAGTGATGACGAAAAAAACCCAGGTCAGTATTTTGTAACCTAAGAAAACCAATGTGATGTAAGTAATTATTGAAAAGGCTATTTATTAATTTAAATAATTAATGACACTTAAGTCGTTATTTAATGGTGTATTTATTAATATAAATCATCTAAAAAGGCTTGGGTTTCTAGTAACTAACTGGTGCTAACTAACTCAGCAGCCAGGAGTCACACTGTGAGTGGCTAATTGGAAGAATCAGTAGAGGAGAGGAAAGTAGAGGAAACCAGGTGCATGTACAGTGAATTTGGTCAATATTGCTTCTTGCAATAAAGAGTTACAGGGTGCTGTCACATTTCGGCAGGGCCTGCCGAGAAGTGACTGCACCCTGTAACTCTGGATTGTTCGGGCTTACATTCTCTATCTTTTCAGCATTAGCAGTCGAGGAAAACAGGTGCATGTACAATGAATTTGGTCAGTATCGCTCCTTCAAACAACGACTTATAGGGTGTACCCTGTATACAGTATTATATCTACCAGTAGACCTACGCTCACTACCTCTTAACCGATGCGCGTTCCCGTCGGAGGCAGTCATTTTTCGGCAAGGTTCAATGTGTTGTGCCTTCAGATGGTGTTCTGCACACTTTGGTTGCGCTGATTTGAGTTCCTTTTGCTTTCTTAGCATGGCCTTTCTGCTGATCTTTGACCTCAACATGGCATCACTGGATATTTTCTGTTTGTCACACCGTGGTTGTGCAAGCAGTTTGTAAAAATACTTCCAGTAACCATGCCACATTAAAAGCTCCTTGAATCACCTTTCTTCCTAATGCTGATAGTCTGTTTGAACTTGATTTGGGCGTCCTGATCATGTCTACCTGCCTAAATGCAATGACTTACTGCCATGTGATTGGCTCCTTCAATCAGTGTGTTCATAAACAGAAAATGTGTACCTAATAAATTGGCAGATGTGTGTTTAAATCCAACCAGGAAGGAATATAGAAAGCAGTTTATAGTAGACATGTAGTTTTTCCTCTGCAGCTATAGGTGGGTGGAGTTTGCACTGCAGCTTCTGTGGCGTTTGTTTTGTTCACCGTTGTTGGAGACCATTATGGCTACATTGTTGAAATTAAAGAAACACACTCAGTGCAAACATAGCCACAATCTGGAAATATAAAATGAGGTCACCCTGTGACGCTGCCGACACCGAGGCTCATTTCAGCACCGTGGACAGCGCTATGAAATCACGGCACACATTGACAAATAAACTCATGAGTACAGTCCTCACAGTTTAAGTGAGGACACGCACCGCCGCCGCAGCGCCAAACGCACAGCAGCCGCGGAACCAGCGTCTCAGCAGACGCCATCCCTGCCGTGAAAACGCGGAAACACACTAAACTACAAACAACGCCACATTTCACAAATAATACATGCAACATGTTTACCTTTTTATTGACAGTGCTTCTATTTGACTATTGCATCGCAAGTAGTGATGATGACATCATGTTTTCTTTTTTAAGTTGAATGATTTGTCTGAATACACTGAAAACACTGAACATGTGTTTGTTCCCTTTTCAGGATGAGTTGGAAGCAACCCAAGAGGGGCAGTGGCCCTGGTGGCAGTAGTGAATGAAGATCAGGTTCCTGCAGGAGTTCCCTTTGAAACTCACCATGTGTCTCTGGTCCTCACAATCAGGTTGTAATGGCTCACACACTGATCTACGCTCTCCATTTGAAGTTGTCAGAAGTAGAATGTAATAATTTGATTTAGTAGAAAGAAAAGAGTCAATTCAACTTAAGTATTAACATTTGTATAAAGAAGATCATTTCAGTTCAGATAAATCCGTTTCACATAAGTGTCACATACTTAGTAGTTTTCATTAACTGAATGGAATTAGTACAATGCACTTTACCCAAGTTACTTTAACAACAAATACTTGAGTTACTTGTACTCAAATCAAATACTTTTGTATGCTTAAATTGTTTGAGTTAATAAACTTAATTGGTTTCCTAAATGGTTAAAGTTGAAGTAACTCATTCCCCGCAGACAAGATACATTCTCAACATTAACTTCATAAAACCAGAGACCATTATGGCTACATTGTTGAAATGAAAGAAACACACTCAGTGCAAACATAGCCACAATCTGGAAATATAAAATGAGGTGGCCCCGTGACCCTGCCGACACCGAGGCTCATTTCATCACCGTGGACAGCGCTATGAAATCACGGCACACATTGACAAATGAACTCATGTGCATGCTCAAGCTACAATACAATTTCAAATGCATTCTTTTCTTCTTTTTTTTTAGATACAAGGAAGTGCGGTGCGCCCGGCCCCGCCAGGATCCCACCTCAGTCCGGCACGTGTCGGTCTTCACTTAAGCCGCGCGGCGTGGCGCGGCACACAGGCGCACACTCCATATCCACACTCCGGCTCAACGCGCACCGCAGCCACTGAACCACCAGGCTCCTCAGTCACAGCGCACATGTTTTCAATAATAAGCCCCGCCCCAAACATTTCAAGCTTTCACACCTGATTGGCTGACCATTGTGCCAATATTTAAACTCCTGTGTTGACAGCCGCACCAGAGGGACAGATCACAGACGTAAGTTTGACGTTACTTTGTTTCCTTGTTTCTTCACTGACATCAGTCTTCTTCTCATCTCTTGTCTTTAATGAAACGATCACAGTCACCTGTTTGTGTCTCACTCTCTGTTTGCAGCATCAACGCAAACCTGCTACAAAACCCGGACTGGTATTCATGGACGGACTGAACTGGATTCGGTTTGATGGTGTGAGTACAACAGAAACTCATCACAACCAAACAGAAACAAACACACTTAACACTTAATTGTAAGTGTACACTCAAACTTTCACACTTTTTTTTATCATATGACATTTAAACTAATATTTAAATAAACATTTAGTTTGGAATGAGTATCAAGTAAAACCTGAAGTGGAGCTCCACTGAATATTATTATTATTATTATTATTATTATTATTATTATTATTGTTACTAAGTGATGACGAAAAAAACCCAGGTCAGTATTTTGTAACCTAAGAAAACCAATGTGATGTAAGTAATTATTGAAAAGGCTATTTATTAATTTAAATAATTAATGACACTTAAGTCGTTATTTAATGGTGTATTTATTAATATAAATCATCTAAAAAGGCTTGGGTTTTTAGTAACTAACTGGTGCTAACTAACTCAGCAGCCAGGAGTCACACTGTGAGTGGCTAATTGGAAGAATCAGTAGAGGAGAGGAAAGTAGAGGAAACCAGGTGCATGTACAGTGAATTTGGTCAATATTGCTTCTTGCAATAAAGAGTTACAGGGTGCTGTCACATTTCGGCAGGGCCTGCCGAGAAGTGACTGCACCCTGTAACTCTGGATTGTTAGGGCTTACATTCTCTATCTTTTCAGCATTAGCAGTCGAGGAAAACAGGTGCATGTACAATGAATTTGGTCAGTATCGCTCCTTCAAACAACGACTTATAGGGTGTACCCTGTATACAGTATTATATCTACCAGTAGACCTACGCTCACTACCTCTTAACCGATGCGCGTTCCCGTTGGAGGCAGTCATTTTTCGGCAAGGTTCAATGTGTTGTGCCTTCAGATGGTGTTCTGCACACTTTGGTTGCACTGATTTGAGTTCCTTTTGCTTTCTTAGCATGGCCTTTCTGCTGATCTTTGACCTCAACATGGCATCACTGGATATTTTCTGTTTGTCACACCGTGGTTGTGCAAGCAGTTTGTAAAAATACTACCAGTAACCATGCCACATTAAAAGCTCCTTGAATCACCTTTCTTCCTAATGCTGATAGTCTGTTTGAACTTGATTTGGGCGTCCTGATCATGTCTACCTGCCTAAATGCAATGACTTACTGCCATGTGATTGGCTCCTTCAATCAGTGTGTTCATAAACAGAAAATGTGTACCTAATAAATTGGCAGATGTGTGTTTAAATCCAACCAGGAAGGAATATAGAAAGCAGTTTATAGTAGACATGTAGTTTTTCCTCTGCAGTTATAGGTGGGTGGAGTTTGCACTGCAGCTTCTGTGGCGTTTGTTTTGTTCACCGTTGTTGGAGACCATTATGGCTACATTGTTGAAATTAAAGAAACACACTCAGTGCAAACATAGCCACAATCTGGAAATATAAAATGAGGTCACCCTGTGACGCTGCCGACACCGAGGCTCATTTCAGCACCGTGGACAGCGCTATGAAATCACGGCACACATTGACAAATAAACTCATGAGTACAGTCCTCACAGTTTAAGTGAGGACACGCACCGCCGCCGCAGCGCCAAACGCACAGCAGCCGCGGAACCAGCGTCTCAGCAGACGCCATCCCTCCCGTGAAAACGCGGAAACACACTAAACTACAAACAACGCCACATTTCACAAATAATACATGCAACATGTTTACCTTTTTATTGACAGTGCTTCTATTTGACTATTGCATCGCAAGTAGTGATGATGACATCATGTTTTCTTTTTTAAGTTGAATGATTTGTCTGAATACACTGAAAACACTGAACATGTGTTTGTTCCCGAGCCACTCCATATCCACACTCCGGCGCACCGCTGCCGCTGAACCACCAGGCTCCTCAGTTGCGACACCTACCGCAGCCACAGCACACGGCACCGAGATCCCACCTCGGCCCGGCGCGTGTCGGTCCTCACTTAAGCCGCGCGGCGGGGCACACAGTCAGCGCAAACACGACACGTACCGCCGCCGCAGCGCCAAACGCACAGCAGCCGCGGAACCAGCGTCTCAGCAGACGCCATCCCTGCCGTGAAAACGCGGAAACACACTAAACTACAAACAACGCCACATTTCACAAATAATACATGCAACATGTTTACCTTTTTATTGACAGTGCTTCTATTTGACTATTGCATCGCAAGTAGTGATGATGACATCATGTTTTCTTTTTTAAGTTGAATGATTTGTCTGAATACACTGAAAACACTGAACATGTGTTTGTTCCCTTTTCAGGATGAGTTGGAAGCAACCCAAGAGGGGCAGTGGCCCTGGTGGCAGTAGTGAATGAAGATCAGGTTAGTTTACTGGCCTGAGTACAGTCCTCACAGTTTAAGTGAGGACACGCACCGCGGCCGCGGAACTACCAGGCTCCCCAGTTACGACAGGTACCGCCGCCGCAGCGCACGGCACCGGAACCGCAGCCGCGGAGCGCACAGCAGCCGCGGAGCCCGCGCAAACCGAGATACATTCAAGATACATTCTCAACATTAACTTCATAAAAAAAGTGCGGTGCGCCCGGCCCCGCCTCGGCCCGGCGCGTGTCGGTCTTCACTTAAGCCGCGCGGCGTGGCGCAGCGCACAGGCGCAGCGCACAGGCGCACCCTCCATATCCGCACAACGGCGCGACGCGCACCGCAGCCGCTGAACCACCAGGCTCCTCAGTTGCGACACGTACCGCAGCCACAGCACACGGCACCGAGATCCCACCTCGGCCCGGCGCGTGTCGGTCCTCACTTAAGCCGCGCGGCGGGGCACACAGTCAGCGCAAACACGACACGTACCGCCGCCGCAGCGCCAAACGCACAGCAGCCGCGGAACCAGCGTCTCAGCAGACGCCATCCCTGCCATGAAAACGCGGAAACACACTAAACTACAAACAACGCCACATTTCACAAATAATACATGCAACATGTTTACCTTTTTATTGACAGTGCTTCTATTTGACTATTGCATCGCAAGTAGTGATGATGACATCATGTTTTCTTTTTTAAGTTGAATGATTTGTCTGAATACACTGAAAACACTGAACATGTGTTTGTTCCCTTTTCAGGATGAGTTGGAAGCAACCCAAGAGGGGCAGTGGCCCTGGTGGCAGTAGTGAATGAAGATCAGGTTAGTTTACTGGCCTGAGTACAGTCCTCACAGTTTAAGTGAGGACACGCACCGCGGCCGTGGAACTACCAGGCTCCCCAGTTACGACAGGTACCGCCGCCGCAGCGCACGGCACCGGAACCGCAGCCGCGGAGCGCACAGCAGCCGCGGAGCCCGCGCAAACCGAGAAACATTCAAGATACATTCTCAACATTAACTTCATAAAAAAAGTGCGGTGCGCCCGGCCCCGCCTCGGCCCGGCGCGTGTCGGTCTTCACTTAAGCCGCGCGGCGTGGCGCAGCGCACAGGCGCAGCGCACAGGCGCACCCTCCATATCCGCACAACGGCGCGACGCGCACCGCAGCCGCTGAACCACCAGGCTCCTCAGTTGCGACACGTACCGCAGCCACAGCACACGGCACCGAGATCCCACCTCGGCCCGGCGCGTGTCGGTCCTCACTTAAGCCGCGCGGCGGGGCACACAGTCAGCGCAAACACGACACGTACCGCCGCCGCAGCGCCAAACGCACAGCAGCCGCGGAACCAGCGTCTCAGCAGACGCCATCCCTGCCATGAAAACGCGGAAACACACTAAACTACAAACAACGCCACATTTCACAAATAATACATGCAACATGTTTACCTTTTTATTGACAGTGCTTCTATTTGACTATTGCATCGCAAGTAGATAGATAGATAGATAGATACTTTATTCATCTCACAGAGAAATTCACATCTCACAGAGAAATTCACAGTGATGAAGTAGTGATGATGACATCATGTTTTCTTTTTTAAGTTGAATGATTTGTCTGAATACACTGAAAACACTGAACATGTGTTTGTTCCCTTTTCAGGATGAGTTGGAAGCAACCCAAGAGGGGCAGTGGCCCTGGTGGCAGTAGTGAATGAAGATCAGGTTAGTTTACTGGCCTGAGTACAGTCCTCACAGTTTAAGTGAGGACACGCACCGCGGCCGCGGAACTACCAGGCTCCCCAGTTACGACAGGTACCGCCGCCGCAGCGCACGGCACCGGAACCGCAGCCGCGGAGCGCACAGCAGCCGCGGAGCCCGCGCAAACCGAGATACATTCAAGATACATTCTCAACATTAACTTCATAAAAAAAGTGCGGTGCGCCCGGCCCCGCCTCGGCCCGGCACGTGTCGGTCTTCACTTAAGCCGCGCGGCGTGGCGCAGCGCACAGGCGCAGCGCACAGGCGCACCCTCCATATCCGCACAACGGCGCGACGCGCACCGCAGCCGCTGAACCACCAGGCTCCTCAGTTGCGACACGTACCGCAGCCACAGCACACGGCACCGAGATCCCACCTCGGCCCGGCGCGTGTCGGTCCTCACTTAAGCCGCGCGGCGGGGCACACAGTCAGCGCAAACACGACACGTACCGCCGCCGCAGCGCCAAACGCACAGCAGCCGCGGAACCAGCGTCTCAGCAGACGCCATCCCTGCCGTGAAAACGCGGAAACACACTAAACTACAAACAACGCCACATTTCACAAATAATACATGCAACATGTTTACCTTTTTATTGACAGTGCTTCTATTTGACTATTGCATCGCAAGTAGTGATGATGACATCATGTTTTCTTTTTTAAGTTGAATGATTTGTCTGAATACACTGAAAACACTGAACATGTGTTTGTTCCCGAGCCACTCCATATCCACACTCCGGCGCACCGCTGCCGCTGAACCACCAGGCTCCTCAGTTGCGACACGTACCGCAGCCACAGCACACGGCACCGAGATCCCGCCTCGGCCCGGCGCGTGTCGGTCCTCACTTAAGCCGCGCGGCGGGGCACACAGTCAGCGCAAACACGACACGTACCGCCGCCGCAGCGCCAAACGCACAGCAGCCGCGGAACCAGCGTCTCAGCAGACGCCATCCCTGCCATGAAAACGCGGAAACACACTAAACTACAAACAACGCCACATTTCACAAATAATACATACAACATGTTTACCTTTTTATTGACAGTGCTTCTATTTGACTATTGCATCGCAAGTAGTGATGATGACATCATGTTTTCTTTTTTAAGTTGAATGATTTGTCTGAATACACTGAAAACACTGAACATGTGTTTGTTCCCTTTTCAGGATGAGTTGGAAGCAACCCAAGAGGGGCAGTGGCCCTGGTGGCAGTAGTGAATGAAGATCAGGTTCCTGCAGGAGTTCCCTTTGAAACTCACCATGTGTCTCTGGTCCTCACAATCAGGTTGTAATGGCTCACACACTGATCTACGCTCTCCATTTGAAGTTGTCAGAAGTAGAATGTAATAATTTGATTTAGTAGAAAGAAAAGAGTCAATTCAACTTAAGTATTAACATTTGTATAAAGAAGATCATTTCAGTTCAGATAAATCCGTTTCACATAAGTGTCACATACTTAGTAGTTTTCATTAACTGAATGGAATTAGTACAATGCACTTTACCCAAGTTACTTTAACAACAAATACTTGAGTTACTTGTACTCAAATCAAATACTTTTGTATGCTTAAATTGTTTGAGTTAATAAACTTAATTGGTTTCCTAAATGGTTAAAGTTGAAGTAACTCATTCCCCGCAGACAAGACACATTCTCAACATTAACTTCATAAAACCAGAGACCATTATGGCTACATTGTTGAAATGAAAGAAACACACTCAGTGCAAACATAGCCACAATCTGGAAATATAAAATGAGGTGGCCCCGTGACCCTGCCGACACCGAGGCTCATTTCATCACCGTGGACAGCGCTATGAAATCACGGCACACATTGACAAATGAACTCATGTGCATGCTCAAGCTACAATACAATTTCAAATGCATTCTTTTCTCTTTTTTTTTAGATACAAGGAAGTGCGGTGCGCCCGGCCCCGCCAGGATCCCACCTCAGCCCGGCGCGCGTCGGTCTTCACTTAAGCCGCGCGGCGTGGCACACAGGCGCACACTCCATATCCACACTCCGGCTCAACGCGCACCGCAGCCACTGAACCACCAGGCTCCTCAGTCACAGCGCACATGTTTTCAATAATAAGCCCCGCCCCAAACATTTCAAGCTTTCACACCTGATTGACTGACCATTGTGCCAATATTTAAACTCCTGTGTTGACAGCCGCACCAGAGGGAGAGGAGATGCTGACAGATCACAGACGTAAGTTTGACGTTACTTTGTTTCCTTGTTTTCTCACTGACTCCAGTCTTCTTCTCATCTCTTGTCTTTAATGAAACCATCACAGTCCAATGTTTGTGTCTCACTCTCTGTTTGCAGCACCAATGCAAACCTGCTACAGTACAAACCTGCTACAAACCCCAGACTGGATTCGGTTTACTGGCGTGAGTACAACAGAAAGTCATCACAACCAGACAGAAACAAACCGCAAACACACTTAACACTTGAATCTAAGTGTAGAGTCGAACGTTAACACTTTAATTTTGATCATATGACATTAAACTAATATTTAATTACCTCATTTATTTTTTTTATAATTTTAATAATGTAAATATTAGCATTTTAGCTCAATAGCTTCCAGGCAATGTGACCCAACGACTCCAAATGAGTGTACAAACATAGTACTAGACTGCCTAGTCAGGACACACCTCTTTATATTCCATTTAAATACTTGATTTACTTTCAATCATTTCTTTAATGCAAATATTAGCATTTTATCTCAATCGCGTCCAGGCCATGTGACCCTAAAGATTCCAAAACAGTGCAGCAACATAGAACTAGACTGCCTAGTCAGGACACACCTCTTTTTATTCCGTTTTAGTACCTCCCATAATTTTTTTTAATCCATTTTTAACGGTAATTCGTTGATGGTCCCTAAATGAGACCACGGTTGTTGAGAGCGATGGGTCGGACTTTGTACAAGCCGTGATCGTGCACCTATCTCGGGGTGGAGAAGGAGGAGGGTGCCGTTGGATCTGGAGCGAATGTCTGTTGAATATCCAACCTGGAACTGATTTCAGCGCGGTACGTTGTCGGAGGTGATCAGCTCCGCCTCTGCGGACGCTCGGTGCTCACAGTGCCCAGGGCAGAGCAGCGTTACCTCGGCCTGTCCTGATGAAATGATCCGCTGGCTCAGACGTCTCACAGATGCTTGGTGTGATCCATAGATTTGTGGTTGACGTGTTACTTTGTTTTTAATGTAAACACTTTGTATATTATTACTAATAATTGATTTTACCTTCGAATTTTAGGTTTATATTAAAGTGGCACGGCCATTGTATATGTATTTGTTAAAATCCCAAGTCTCCTCCTCACCTGCCTCATCACTGGCACACCTACCTGGACCACACCCCTAATCCTATATAACCCGCCCCTTCCGCCCTTTGACCCCCCTATTTTCCCTCCAAACAATCCACGAGAACAAAGGGACACTGGCTGTGAGTTTTATGGACGTTCACTCATTTAATGATTAATTTGGTTGATACTACATCTTGTATGAAGACTTACTTATTGCTTGTGTGTCATTATACTAGATTCCTGAGTTTAATCCTTTGCTAAAGAGAGGAAAGTAAGAGTGGATGTATTATTGATGTTAGTCTAAAACAACCTCATTTCTTATTGTATATTTGATACTTTCTAGATTGTAATATTTCCTTTATCATTTTCATATAGACAGAATCATCCACCATTACCCCTCATCACCGACTACCGTTTACTTGGAAATAAAATATTGCAACTTGGAAAGCTGCCTGGATCCTGTGTTTAAATGTGCACCCAACATATGATGTTCAGTCAATCACCGCCACTATAGTGTACAGTTCTTTCATATTTGTGTATGTATTTGAATATAAATGTACAATTGTAAGTTCAAATAAATAATACATTAACTGTCAGTTGATGTACTGATATCTATTAGTAGTCTAGTGAAAAACAGACGTAGCACCATCAGTAGCTCTTTGTGTTTTATGTCACAGGTCTCCATCAACATATGCAGCACTCGGGCATGAAGAAACTGTGAATTCAGCTCCTCCTTGCCGAACTAAAAGAGAGACGACCTGCACTCTTTAGTGAAGCTCAAGTGAGTGAAAGAGGATGGTGACACCCACACACTGTCAAAGTCATCGTTGTAGCAATGCCTCATCTGGAAAAGAGTTTTAATATGACAGCGAGGCTCATTTCAGCACCGTGGACAGCGCTATAAAATCACGGCACACATTGACAAATAAAATCATGCGCATGCTCAAGCTACAATACAATTTCAAATGCATTCTTTTCTTTTTTTTAAGATACAAGGAAGTGCGGTGCGGCCCGGCGCGTGTCGGTCTTCACTTAAGCCGCGGCGCACCCTCCATATCCACACTCCGGCGCGACGCGCACTGCAGCCGCTGAACCACCAGGCTCCTCAGTTGCGACACGTACCGCAGCCACAGCGCCCAGCCCTGCCGAGATCCCACCTCGGCCTGGCGCGTGTCGGTCTTCACTTAAGCCGCGCAGCGTGGCGCACAAACCTACAAACCTGCTACAAACCCCAGACTGGATTCGGTTTACTGGCGTGAGTACAGTCCTCACAGTTTAAGTGAGGACACGCACTTGTATTCTCAGTTTGGTATAAGATGTGAGTACAGTGTAACGCCACATTTCACAACTAATACATGCAACATGTTTACCTTTTTATTGACAGTGCTTCTATTTGACTATTGCATCGCAAGTAGTGATGATGACATCATGTTTTCTTTTTTAAGTTGAATGATTTGTCTGAATACACTGAAAACACTGAACATGTGTTTGTTCCCTTTTCAGGATGAGTTGGAAGCAACCCAAGAGGGGCAGTGGCCCTGGTGGCAGTAGTGAATGAAGATCAGGTTCCTGCAGGAGTTCCCTTTGAAACTCACCATGTGTCTCTGGTCCTCACAATCAGGTTGTAATGGCTCACACACTGATCTACGCTCTCCATTTGAAGTTGTCAGAAGTAGAATGTAATAATTTGATTTAGTAGAAAGAAAAGAGTCCATTCAACTTAAGTATTAACATTTGTATAAAGAAGATCATTTCAGTTCAGATAAATCCGTTTCACATAAGTGTCACATACTTAGTAGTTTTCATTAACTGAATGGAATTAGTACAATGCACTTTACCCAAGTTACTTTAACAACAAATACTTGAGTTACTTGTACTCAAATCAAATACTTTTGTATGCTTAAATTGTTTGAGTTAATAAACTTAATTGGTTTCCTAAATGGTTAAAGTTGAAGTAACTCATTCCCCGCAGACAAGATACATTCTCAACATTAACTTCATAAAACCAGAGACCATTATGGCTACATTGTTGAAATGAAAGAAACACACTCAGTGCAAACATAGCCACAATCTGGAAATATAAAATGAGGTGGCCCCGTGACGCTGCCGACACCGAGGCTCATTTCATCACCGTGGACAGCGCTATGAAATCACGGCACACATTGACAAATGAACTCATGTGCATGCTCAAGCTACAATACAATTTCAAATGCATTCTTTTCTTTTTTTCTTTAGATACAAGGAAGTGCGGTGCGCCCGGCCCCGCCAGGATCCCACCTCAGCCCGGCGCGTGTCGGTCTTCACTTAAGCCGCGCGGCGTGGCGCGGCACACAGGCGCACACTCCATATCCACACTCCGGCTCAACGCGCACCGCAGCCACTGAACCACCAGGCTCCTCAGTCACAGCGCACATGTTTTCAATAATAAGCCCCGCCCCAAACATTTCAAGCTTTCACACCTGATTGGCTGACCATTGTGCCAATATTTAAACTCCTGTGTTGACAGCCGCACCAGAGGGACAGATCACAGATGTAAGTTTGACGTTACTTTGTTTCCTTGTTTCTTCACTGACATCAGTCTTCTTCTCATCTCTTGTCTTTAATGAAACGATCACAGTCACCTGTTTGTGTCTCACTCTCTGTTTGCAGCATCAACGCAAACCTGCTACAAAACCCGGACTGGTACTCATGGACGGACTGAACTGGATTCGGTTTCCTGGTGTGAGTACAACAGAAAGTCATCACAACCAAACAGAAACAAACACACTTAACACTTAATTGTAAGTGTACACTCAAACTTTAACACTTTTTTTTTATCATATGACATTTAAACTAATATTTAAATAAACATTTAGTTTGGAATGAGTATCAAGTAAAACCTGAAGTGGAGCTCCACTGAATATTATTCTTATTATTATTATTATTATTATTATTATTATTATTATTGTTGTTACTAAGTGATGACGAAAAAAACCCAGGTTAGTATTTTGTAACCTAAGAAAACCAATGTGATGTAAGTAATTATTGAAAAGGCTATTTATTAATTTAAATAATTAATGACACTGAAGTCATTATTTAATGGTGTATTTATTAATATAAATCATCTAAAAAGGCTTGGGTTTCTAGTAACTAACTGGTGCTAACTAACTCAGCAGCCAGGAGTCACACTGTGAGTGGCTAATTGGAAGAATCAGTAGAGGAGAGGAAAGTAGAGGAAACCAGGTGCATGTACAGTGAATTTGGTCAATATTGCTTCTTGCAATAAAGAGTTACAGGGTGCTGTCACATTTCGGCAGGGCCTGCCGAGAAGTGACTGCACCCTGTAACTCTGGATTGTTAGGGCTTACATTCTCTATCTTTTCAGCATTAGCAGTCGAGGAAAACAGGTGCATGTACAATGAATTTGGTCAGTATCGCTCCTTCAAACAACGACTTATAGGGTGTACCCTGTATACAGTATTATATCTACCAGTAGACCTACGCTCACTACCTCTTAACCGATGCGCGTTCCCGTCGGAGGCAGTCATTTTTCGGCAAGGTTCAATGTGTTGTGCCTTCAGATGGTGTTCTGCACACTTTGGTTGCGCTGATTTGAGTTCCTTTTGCTTTCTTAGCATGGCCTTTCTGCTGATCGTTGACCTCAACATGGCATCACTGTATATTTTCTGTTTGTCACACCGTGGTTGTGCAAGCAGTTTCTAAAAATACTACCAGTAACCATGCCACATTAAAAGCTCCTTGAATCACCTTTCTTCCTAATGCTGATAGTCTGTTTGAACTTGATTTGGGCGTCCTGATCATGTCTACCTGCCTAAATGCAATGACTTACTGCCATGTGATTGGCTCCTTCAATCAGTGTGTTCATAAACAGAAAATGTGTACCTAATAAATTGGCAGATGTGTGTTTAAATCCAACCAGGAAGGAATATAGAAAGCAGTTTATAGTAGACATGTAGTTTTTCCTCTGCAGCTATAGGTGGGTGGAGTTTGTATGCAGCTTCTGTGGCGTTTGTTTTGTTCACCGTTGTTGGAGACCATTATGGCTACATTGTTGAAATTAAAGAAACACACTCAGTGCAAACATAGCCACAATCTGGAAATATAAAATGAGGTCACCCTGTGACGCTGCCGACACCGAGGCTCATTTCAGCACCGTGGACAGCGCTATGAAATCACGGCACACATTGACAAATAAACTCATGAGTACAGTCCTCACAGTTTAAGTGAGGACACGCACCGCCGCCGCAGCGCCAAACGCACAGCAGCCGCAGAACCAGCGTCTCAGCAGACGCCATCCCTGCAGTGAAAACGCGGAAACACACTAAACTACAAACAACGCCACATTTCACAAATAATACATGCAACATGTTTACCTTTTTATTGACAGTGCTTCTATTTGACTATTGCATCGCAAGTAGTGATGATGACATCATGTTTTCTTTTTTAAGTTGAATGATTTGTCTGAATACACTGAAAACACTGAACATGTGTTTGTTCCCTTTTCAGGATGAGTTGGAAGCAACCCAAGAGGGGCAGTGGCCCTGGTGGCAGTAGTGAATGAAGATCAGGTTCCTGCAGGAGTTCCCTTTGAAACTCACCATGTGTCTCTGGTCCTCACAATCAGGTTGTAATGGCTCACACACTGATCTACGCTCTCCATTTGAAGTTGTCAGAAGTAGAATGTAATAATTTGATTTAGTAGAAAGAAAAGAGTCAATTCGCCTTAAGTATTAACATTTGTATAAAGAAGATCACTTCAGTTCAGATAAATCCGTTTCACATAAGTGTCACATACTTAGTAGTTTTCATTAACTGAATGGAATTAGTACAATGCACTTTACCCAAGTGACTTTAACAACAAATACTTGAGTTACTTGTACTCAAATCAAATACTTTTGTATGCTTAAATTGTTTGAGTTAATAAACTTAATTGGTTTCCTAAATGGTTAAAGTTGAAGTAACTCATTCCCCGCAGACAAGATACATTCTCAACATTAACTTCATAAAACCAGAGACCATTATGGCTACATTGTTGAAATGAAAGAAACACACTCAGTGCAAACATAGCCACAATCTGGAAATATAAAATGAGGTGGCCCCGTGACCCTGCCGACACCGAGGCTCATTTCATCACCGTGGACAGCGCTATGAAATCACGGCACACATTGACAAATGAACTCATGTGCATGCTCAAGCTACAATACAATTTCAAATGCATTCTTTTCTTTTTTTCTTTAGATACAAGGAAGTGCGGTGCGGTGCGGTCTTCACTTAAGCCGCGCGGCGTGGCGCGGCACACAGGCGCACACTCCATATCCACACTCTGGCTCAACGCGCACCGCAGCCACTGAACCACCAGGCTCCTCAGTCACAGCACACATGTTTTCAATAATAAGCCCCGCCCCAAACATTTCAAGCTTTCACACATGATTGGCTGACCATTGTGCCAATATTTAAACTCCTGTGTTGACAGCCGCACCAGAGGGACAGATCACAGATGTAAGTTTGACGTTACTTTGTTTCCTTGTTTCTTCACTGACATCAGTCTTCTTCTCATCTCTTGTCTTTAATGAAACGATCACAGTCACCTGTTTGTGTCTCACTCTCTGTTTGCAGCATCAACGCAAACCTGCTACAAAACCCGGACTGGTATTCATGGACGGACTGAACTGGATTCGGTTTGCTGGTGTGAGTACAACAGAAACTCATCACAACCAAACAGAAACAAACACACTTAACACTTAATTGTAAGTGTACACTCAAACTTTAACACTTTTTTTTTATCATATGACATTTAAACTAATATTTAAATAAACATTTAGTTTGGAATGAGTATCAAGTAAAACCTGAAGTGGAGCTCCACTGAATATTATTCTTATTATTATTATTATTATTATTGTTGTTACTAAGTGATGACGAAAAAAACCCAGGTCAGTATTTTGTAACCTAAGAAAACCAATGTGATGTAAGTAATTATTGAAAAGGCTATTTATTAATTTAAATAATTAATGACACTTAAGTCGTTATTTAATGGTGTATTTATTAATATAAATCATCTAAAAAGGCTTGGGTTTCTAGTAACTAACTGGTGCTAACTAACTCAGCAGCCAGGAGTCACACTGTGAGTGGCTAATTGGAAGAATCAGTAGAGGAGAGGAAAGTAGAGGAAACCAGGTGCATGTAGAGTGAATTTGGTCAATATTGCTTCTTGCAATAAAGAGTTACAGGGTGCTGTCACATTTCGGCAGGGCCTGCCGAGAAGTGACTGCACCCTGTAACTCTGGATTGTTAGGGCTTACATTCTCTATCTTTTCAGCATTAGCAGTCGAGGAAAACAGGTGCATGTACAATGAATTTGGTCAGTATCGCTCCTTCAAACAACGACTTATAGGGTGTACCCTGTATACAGTATTATATCTACCAGTAGACCTACGCTCACTACCTCTTAACCGATGCGCGTTCCCGTCGGGGGCAGTCATTTTTCGGCAAGGTTCAATGTGTTGTGCCTTCAGATGGTGTTCTGCACACTTTGGTTGCGCTGATTTGAGTTCCTTTTGCTTTCTTAGCATGGCCTTTCTGCTGATCTTTGACCTCAACATGGCATCACTGTATATTTTCTGTTTGTCACACCGTGGTTGTGCAAGCAGTTTGTAAAAATACTACCAGTAACCATGCCACATTAAAAGCTCCTTGAATCACCTTTCTTCCTAATGCTGATAGTCTGTTTGAACTTGATTTGGGCGTCCTGATCATGTCTACCTGCCTAAATGCAATGACTTACTGCCATGTGATTGGCTCCTTCAATCAGTGTGTTCATAAACAGAAAATGTGTACCTAATAAATTGGCAGATGTGTGTTTAAATCCAACCAGGAAGGAATATAGAAAGCAGTTTATAGTAGACATGTAGTTTTTCCTCTGCAGTTATAGGTGGGTGGAGTTTGCACTGCAGCTTCTGTGGCGTTTGTTTTGTTCACCGTTGTTGGAGACCATTATGGCTACATTGTTGAAATTAAAGAAACACACTCAGTGCAAACATAGCCACAATCTGGAAATATAAAATGAGGTCACCCTGTGACGCTGCCGACACCGAGGCTCATTTCAGCACCGTGGACAGCGCTATGAAATCACGGCACACATTGACAAATAAACTCATGAGTACAGTCCTCACAGTTTAAGTGAGGACACGCACCGCGGCCGCGGAACCACCAGGCTCCCCAGTTACGACAGGTACCGCCGCCGCAGCGCACGGCACCGGAACCGCAGCCGCGGAGCGCACTGCAGCCGCGTAGCGCACAGCAGCCGCGGAGCCCGCGCAAACCGAGATACATTCAAGATACATTCTCAACATTGACTTCATAAAAAAAGTGCGGTGCGCCCGGCCCCGCCTCGGCCCGGCGCGTGTCGGTCTTCACTTAAGCCGCGCGGCGTGGCGCAGCGCACAGGCGCACCCTCCATATCCGCACAACGGCGCGACGCGCACCGCAGCCGCTGAACCACCAGGCTCCTCAGTTGCGACACGTACCGCAGCCACAGCACACGGCACCGAGATCCCACCTCGGCCCGGCGCGTGTCGGTCCTCACTTAAGCCGCGCGGCGGGGCACACAGTCAGCGCAAACACGACACGTACCGCCGCCGCAGCGCCAAACGCACAGCAGCCGCGGAACCAGCGTCTCAGCAGACGCCATCCCTGCCATGAAAACGCGGAAACACACTAAACTACAAACAACGCCACATTTCACAAATAATACATGCAACATGTTTACCTTTTTATTGACAGTGCTTCTATTTGACTATTGCATCGCAAGTAGTGATGATGACATCATGTTTTCTTTTTTAAGTTGAATGATTTGTCTGAATACACTTAAAACACTGAACATGTGTTTGTTCCCTTTTCAGGATGAGTTGGAAGCAACCCAAGAGGGGCAGTGGCCCTGGTGGCAGTAGTGAATGAAGATCAGGTTAGTTTACTGGCCTGAGTACAGTCCTCACAGTTTAAGTGAGGACACGCACCGCGGCCGCGGAACCACAAGGCTCCCCAGTTACGAGAGGTACCGCCGCCGCAGCGCACGGCACCGGAACCGCAGCCGCGGAGCGCACGGAGCGCACAGCAGCCACGGAGCCCGCGCAAACCGAGATACATTCAAGATACATTCTCAACATTAACTTCATAAAAAAAGTGCGGTGCGCCCGGCCCCGCCTCGGCCCGGCGCGTGTCGGTCTTCACTTAAGCCGCGCGGCGTGGCGCA
Organism: Solea solea; assembly: GCF_958295425.1. Taxonomy (NCBI): domain Eukaryota; kingdom Metazoa; phylum Chordata; class Actinopteri; order Pleuronectiformes; family Soleidae; genus Solea; species Solea solea. Next base: position 171,546 of record NW_026704014.1, on the reverse strand, counting down.
GCGCACAGGCGCACCCTCCATATCCGCACAACGGCGCGACGCGCACCGCAGCCGCTGAACCACCAGGCTCCTCAGTTGCCACACGTACCGCAGCCACAGCACACGGCACCGAGATCCCACCTCGGCCCGGCGCGTGTCGGTCCTCACTTAAGCCGCGCGGCGGGGCACACAGTCAGCGTAAACACGACACGTACCGCCGCCGCAGCGCCAAACGCACAGCAGCCGCGGAACCAGCGTCTCAGCAGACGCCATCCCTGCCGTGAAAACGCGGAAACACACTAAACTACAAACAACGCCACATTTCACAAATAATACATGCAACATGTTTACCTTTTTATTGACAGTGCTTCTATTTGACTATTGCATCGCAAGTAGTGATGATGACATCATGTTTTCTTTTTTAAGTTGAATGATTTGTCTGAATACACTGAAAACACTGAACATGTGTTTGTTCCCGAGCCACTCCATATCCACACTCCGGCGCACCGCTGCCGCTGAACCACCAGGCTCCTCAGTTGCGACACGTACCGCAGCCACAGCACACGGCACCGAGATCCCACCTCGGCCCGGCGCGTGTCGGTCCTCACTTAAGCCGCGCGGCGGGGCACACAGTCAGCGCAAACACGACACGTACCGCCACCGCAGCGCCAAACGCACAGCAGCCGCGGAATCAGCGTCTCAGCAGACGCCATCCCTGCCGTGAAAACGCGGAAACACACTAAACTACAAACAACGCCACATTTCACAAATAATACATGCAACATGTTTACCTTTTTATTGACAGTGCTTCTATTTGACTATTGCATCGCAAGTAGTGATGATGACATCATGTTTTCTTTTTTAAGTTGAATGATTTGTCTGAATACACTGAAAACACTGAACATGTGTTTGTTCCCTTTTCAGGATGAGTTGGAAGCAACCCAAGAGGGGCAGTGGCCCTGGTGGCAGTAGTGAATGAAGATCAGGTTAGTTTACTGGCCTGAGTACAGTCCTCACAGTTTAAGTGAGGACACGCACCGCGGCCGCGGAACCACAAGGCTCCCCAGTTACGAGAGGTACCGCCGCCGCAGCGCACGGCACCGGAACCGCAGCCGCGGAGCGCACGGAGCGCACAGCAGCCACGGAGCCCGCGCAAACCGAGATACATTCAAGATACATTCTCAACATTAACTTCATAAAAAAAGTGCGGTGCGCCCGGCCCCGCCTCGGCCCGGCGCGTGTCGGTCTTCACTTAAGCCGCGCGGCGTGGCGCAGCGCACAGGCGCACCCTCCATATCCGCACAACGGCGCGACGCGCACCGCAGCCGCTGAACCACCAGGCTCCTCAGTTGCCACACGTACCGCAGCCACAGCACACGGCACCGAGATCCCCACTCGGCCCGGCGCGTGTCGGTCCTCACTTAAGCCGCGCGGCGGGGCACACAGTCAGCGCAAACACGACACGTACCGCCGCCGCAGCGCCAAACGCACAGCAGCCGCGGAACCAGCGTCTCAGCAGACGCCATCCCTGCCGTGAAAACGCGGAAACACACTAAACTACAAACAACGCCACATTTCACAAATAATACATGCAACATGTTTACCTTTTTATTGACAGTGCTTCTATTTGACTATTGCATCGCAAGTAGTGATGATGACATCATGTTTTCTTTTTTAAGTTGAATGATTTGTCTGAATACACTGAAAACACTGAACATGTGTTTGTTCCCGAGCCACTCCATATCCACACTCCGGCGCACCGCTGCCGCTGAACCACCAGGCTCCTCAGTTGCGACACGTACCGCAGCCACAGCACACGGCACCGAGATCCCACCTCGGCCCGGCGCGTGTCGGTCCTCACTTAAGCCGCGCGGCGGGGCACACAGTCAGCGCAAACACGACACGTACCGCCACCGCAGCGCCAAACGCACAGCAGCCGCGGAATCAGCGTCTCAGCAGACGCCATCCCTGCCGTGAAAACGCGGAAACACACTAAACTACAAACAACGCCACATTTCACAAATAATACATGCAACATGTTTACCTTTTTATTGACAGTGCTTCTATTTGACTATTGCATCGCAAGTAGTGATGATGACATCATGTTTTCTTTTTTAAGTTGAATGATTTGTCTGAATACACTGAAAACACTGAACATGTGTTTGTTCCCTTTTCAGGATGAGTTGGAAGCAACCCAAGAGGGGCAGTGGCCCTGGTGGCAGTAGTGAATGAAGATCAGGTTCCTGCAGGAGTTCCCTTTGAAACTCACCATGTGTCTCTGGTCCTCACAATCAGGTTGTAATGGCTCACACACTGATCTACGCTCTCCATTTGAAGTTGTCAGAAGTAGAATGTAATAATTTGATTTAGTAGAAAGAAAAGAGTCAATTCGCCTTAAGTATTAACATTTGTATAAAGAAGATCACTTCAGTTCAGATAAATCCGTTTCACATAAGTGTCACATACTTAGTAGTTTTCATTAACTGAATGGAATTAGTACAATGCACTTTACCCAAGTGACTTTAACAACAAATACTTGAGTTACTTGTACTCAAATCAAATACTTTTGTATGCTTAAATTGTTTGAGTTAATAAACTTAATTGGTTTCCTAAATGGTTAAAGTTGAAGTAACTCATTCCCCGCAGACAAGATACATTCTCAACATTAACTTCATAAAACCAGAGACCATTATGGCTACATTGTTGAAATGAAAGAAACACACTCAGTGCAAACATAGCCACAATCTGGAAATATAAAATGAGGTGGCCCCGTGACCCTGCCGACACCGAGGCTCATTTCATCACCGTGGACAGCGCTATGAAATCACGGCACACATTGACAAATGAACTCATGTGCATGCTCAAGCTACAATACAATTTCAAATGCATTCTTTTCTTTTTTTCTTTAGATACAAGGAAGTGCGGTGCGGTGCGGTCTTCACTTAAGCCGCGCGGCGTGGCGCGGCACACAGGCGCACACTCCATATCCACACTCTGGCTCAACGCGCACCGCAGCCACTGAACCACCAGGCTCCTCAGTCACAGCACACATGTTTTCAATAATAAGCCCCGCCCCAAACATTTCAAGCTTTCACACATGATTGGCTGACCATTGTGCCAATATTTAAACTCCTGTGTTGACAGCCGCACCAGAGGGACAGATCACAGATGTAAGTTTGACGTTACTTTGTTTCCTTGTTTCTTCACTGACATCAGTCTTCTTCTCATCTCTTGTCTTTAATGAAACGATCACAGTCACCTGTTTGTGTCTCACTCTCTGTTTGCAGCATCAACGCAAACCTGCTACAAAACCCGGACTGGTATTCATGGACGGACTGAACTGGATTCGGTTTGCTGGTGTGAGTACAACAGAAACTCATCACAACCAAACAGAAACAAACACACTTAACACTTAATTGTAAGTGTACACTCAAACTTTAACACTTTTTTTTTATCATATGACATTTAAACTAATATTTAAATAAACATTTAGTTTGGAATGAGTATCAAGTAAAACCTGAAGTGGAGCTCCACTGAATATTATTCTTATTATTATTATTATTATTATTGTTGTTACTAAGTGATGACGAAAAAAACCCAGGTCAGTATTTTGTAACCTAAGAAAACCAATGTGATGTAAGTAATTATTGAAAAGGCTATTTATTAATTTAAATAATTAATGACACTTAAGTCGTTATTTAATGGTGTATTTATTAATATAAATCATCTAAAAAGGCTTGGGTTTCTAGTAACTAACTGGTGCTAACTAACTCAGCAGCCAGGAGTCACACTGTGAGTGGCTAATTGGAAGAATCAGTAGAGGAGAGGAAAGTAGAGGAAACCAGGTGCATGTAGAGTGAATTTGGTCAATATTGCTTCTTGCAATAAAGAGTTACAGGGTGCTGTCACATTTCGGCAGGGCCTGCCGAGAAGTGACTGCACCCTGTAACTCTGGATTGTTAGGGCTTACATTCTCTATCTTTTCAGCATTAGCAGTCGAGGAAAACAGGTGCATGTACAATGAATTTGGTCAGTATCGCTCCTTCAAACAACGACTTATAGGGTGTACCCTGTATACAGTATTATATCTACCAGTAGACCTACGCTCACTACCTCTTAACCGATGCGCGTTCCCGTCGGGGGCAGTCATTTTTCGGCAAGGTTCAATGTGTTGTGCCTTCAGATGGTGTTCTGCACACTTTGGTTGCGCTGATTTGAGTTCCTTTTGCTTTCTTAGCATGGCCTTTCTGCTGATCTTTGACCTCAACATGGCATCACTGGATATTTTCTGTTTGTCACACCGTGGTTGTGCAAGCAGTTTGTAAAAATACTACCAGTAACCATGCCACATTAAAAGCTCCTTGAATCACCTTTCTTCCTAATGCTGATAGTCTGTTTGAACTTGATTTGGGCGTCCTGATCATGTCTACCTGCCTAAATGCAATGACTTACTGCCATGTGATTGGCTCCTTCAATCAGTGTGTTCATAAACAGAAAATGTGTACCTAATAAATTGGCAGATGTGTGTTTAAATCCAACCAGGAAGGAATATAGAAAGCAGTTTATAGTAGACATGTAGTTTTTCCTCTGCAGTTATAGGTGGGTGGAGTTTGCACTGCAGCTTCTGTGGCGTTTGTTTTGTTCACCGTTGTTGGAGACCATTATGGCTACATTGTTGAAATTAAAGAAACACACTCAGTGCAAACATAGCCACAATCTGGAAATATAAAATGAGGTCACCCTGTGACGCTGCCGACACCGAGGCTCATTTCAGCACCGTGGACAGCGCTATGAAATCACGGCACACATTGACAAATAAACTCATGAGTACAGTCCTCACAGTTTAAGTGAGGACACGCACCGCGGCCGCGGAACCACCAGGCTCCCCAGTTACGACAGGTACCGCCGCCGCAGCGCACGGCACCGGAACCGCAGCCGCGGAGCGCACTGCAGCCGCGTAGCGCACAGCAGCCGCGGAGCCCGCGCAAACCGAGATACATTCAAGATACATTCTCAACATTGACTTCATAAAAAAAGTGCGGTGCGCCCGGCCCCGCCTCGGCCCGGCGCGTGTCGGTCTTCACTTAAGCCGCGCGGCGTGGCGCAGCGCACAGGCGCACCCTCCATATCCGCACAACGGCGCGACGCGCACCGCAGCCGCTGAACCACCAGGCTCCTCAGTTGCGACACGTACCGCAGCCACAGCACACGGCACCGAGATCCCACCTCGGCCCGGCGCGTGTCGGTCCTCACTTAAGCCGCGCGGCGGGGCACACAGTCAGCGCAAACACGACACGTACCGCCGCCGCAGCGCCAAACGCACAGCAGCCGCGGAACCAGCGTCTCAGCAGACGCCATCCCTGCCATGAAAACGCGGAAACACACTAAACTACAAACAACGCCACATTTCACAAATAATACATGCAACATGTTTACCTTTTTATTGACAGTGCTTCTATTTGACTATTGCATCGCAAGTAGTGATGATGACATCATGTTTTCTTTTTTAAGTTGAATGATTTGTCTGAATACACTTAAAACACTGAACATGTGTTTGTTCCCTTTTCAGGATGAGTTGGAAGCAACCCAAGAGGGGCAGTGGCCCTGGTGGCAGTAGTGAATGAAGATCAGGTTAGTTTACTGGCCTGAGTACAGTCCTCACAGTTTAAGTGAGGACACGCACCGCGGCCGCGGAACCACAAGGCTCCCCAGTTACGAGAGGTACCGCCGCCGCAGCGCACGGCACCGGAACCGCAGCCGCGGAGCGCACGGAGCGCACAGCAGCCACGGAGCCCGCGCAAACCGAGATACATTCAAGATACATTCTCAACATTAACTTCATAAAAAAAGTGCGGTGCGCCCGGCCCCGCCTCGGCCCGGCGCGTGTCGGTCTTCACTTAAGCCGCGCGGCGTGGCGCAGCGCACAGGCGCACCCTCCATATCCGCACAACGGCGCGACGCGCACCGCAGCCGCTGAACCACCAGGCTCCTCAGTTGCCACACGTACCGCAGCCACAGCACACGGCACCGAGATCCCACCTCGGCCCGGCGCGTGTCGGTCCTCACTTAAGCCGCGCGGCGGGGCACACAGTCAGCGCAAACACGACACGTACCGCCGCCGCAGCGCCAAACGCACAGCAGCCGCGGAACCAGCGTCTCAGCAGACGCCATCCCTGCCGTGAAAACGCGGAAACACACTAAACTACAAACAACGCCACATTTCACAAATAATACATGCAACATGTTTACCTTTTTATTGACAGTGCTTCTATTTGACTATTGCATCGCAAGTAGTGATGATGACATCATGTTTTCTTTTTTAAGTTGAATGATTTGTCTGAATACACTGAAAACACTGAACATGTGTTTGTTCCCGAGCCACTCCATATCCACACTCCGGCGCACCGCTGCCGCTGAACCACCAGGCTCCTCAGTTGCGACACGTACCGCAGCCACAGCACACGGCACCGAGATCCCACCTCGGCCCGGCGCGTGTCGGTCCTCACTTAAGCCGCGCGGCGGGGCACACAGTCAGCGCAAACACGACACGTACCGCCACCGCAGCGCCAAACGCACAGCAGCCGCGGAATCAGCGTCTCAGCAGACGCCATCCCTGCCGTGAAAACGCGGAAACACACTAAACTACAAACAACGCCACATTTCACAAATAATACATGCAACATGTTTACCTTTTTATTGACAGTGCTTCTATTTGACTATTGCATCGCAAGTAGTGATGATGACATCATGTTTTCTTTTTTAAGTTGAATGATTTGTCTGAATACACTGAAAACACTGAACATGTGTTTGTTCCCTTTTCAGGATGAGTTGGAAGCAACCCAAGAGGGGCAGTGGCCCTGGTGGCAGTAGTGAATGAAGATCAGGTTAGTTTACTGGCCTGAGTACAGTCCTCACAGTTTAAGTGAGGACACGCACCGCGGCCGCGGAACCACAAGGCTCCCCAGTTACGAGAGGTACCGCCGCCGCAGCGCACGGCACCGGAACCGCAGCCGCGGAGCGCACGGAGCGCACAGCAGCCACGGAGCCCGCGCAAACCGAGATACATTCAAGATACATTCTCAACATTAACTTCATAAAAAAAGTGCGGTGCGCCCGGCCCCGCCTCGGCCCGGCGCGTGTCGGTCTTCACTTAAGCCGCGCGGCGTGGCGCAGCGCACAGGCGCACCCTCCATATCCGCACAACGGCGCGACGCGCACCGCAGCCGCTGAACCACCAGGCTCCTCAGTTGCCACACGTACCGCAGCCACAGCACACGGCACCGAGATCCCCACTCGGCCCGGCGCGTGTCGGTCCTCACTTAAGCCGCGCGGCGGGGCACACAGTCAGCGCAAACACGACACGTACCGCCGCCGCAGCGCCAAACGCACAGCAGCCGCGGAACCAGCGTCTCAGCAGACGCCATCCCTGCCGTGAAAACGCGGAAACACACTAAACTACAAACAACGCCACATTTCACAAATAATACATGCAACATGTTTACCTTTTTATTGACAGTGCTTCTATTTGACTATTGCATCGCAAGTAGTGATGATGACATCATGTTTTCTTTTTTAAGTTGAATGATTTGTCTGAATACACTGAAAACACTGAACATGTGTTTGTTCCCGAGCCACTCCATATCCACACTCCGGCGCACCGCTGCCGCTGAACCACCAGGCTCCTCAGTTGCGACACGTACCGCAGCCACAGCACACGGCACCGAGATCCCACCTCGGCCCGGCGCGTGTCGGTCCTCACTTAAGCCGCGCGGCGGGGCACACAGTCAGCGCAAACACGACACGTACCGCCACCGCAGCGCCAAACGCACAGCAGCCGCGGAATCAGCGTCTCAGCAGACGCCATCCCTGCCGTGAAAACGCGGAAACACACTAAACTACAAACAACGCCACATTTCACAAATAATACATGCAACATGTTTACCTTTTTATTGACAGTGCTTCTATTTGACTATTGCATCGCAAGTAGTGATGATGACATCATGTTTTCTTTTTTAAGTTGAATGATTTGTCTGAATACACTGAAAACACTGAACATGTGTTTGTTCCCTTTTCAGGATGAGTTGGAAGCAACCCAAGAGGGGCAGTGGCCCTGGTGGCAGTAGTGAATGAAGATCATGTTAGTTTACTGGCCTGAGTACAGTCCTCACAGTTTAAGTGAGGACACGCACCGCGGCCGCGGAACCACAAGGCTCCCCAGTTACGACAGGTACCGCCGCCGCAGCGCACGGCACCGGAACCGCAGCCGCGGAGCGCATGGAGCGCACAGCAGCCACGGAGCCCGCGCAAACCGAGATACATTCAAGATACATTCTCAACATTAACTTCATAAAAAAAGTGCGGTGCGCCCGGCCCCGCCTCGGCCCGGCGCGTGTCAGTCTTCACTTAAGCGCGCGGCGTGGCGCAGCGCACAGGCGCACCCTCCATATCCGCACAACGGCGCGACGCGCACCGCAGCCGCTGAACCACCAGGCTCCTCAGTTGCCACACGTACCGCAGCCACAGCACACGGCACCGAGATCCCACCTCGGCCCGGCGCGTGTCGGTCCTCACTTAAGCCGCGCGGTGGGGCACACAGTCAGCGCAAACACGACACGTACCGCCGCCGCAGCGCCAAACGCACAGCAGCCGCGGAACCAGCGTCTCAGCAGACGCCATCCCTGCCGTGAAAACGCGGAAACACACTAAACTACAAACAACGCCACATTTCACAAATAATACATGCAACATGTTTACCTTTTTATTGACAGTGCTTCTATTTGACTATTGCATCGCAAGTAGTGATGATGACATCATGTTTTCTTTTTTAAGTTGAATGATTTGTCTGAATACACTGAAAACACTGAACATGTGTTTGTTCCCGAGCCACTCCATATCCACACTCCGGCGCACCGCTGCCGCTGAACCACCAGGCTCCTCAGTTGCGACACGTACCGCAGCCACAGCACACGGCACCGAGATCCCACCTCGGCCCGGCGCGTGTCGGTCCTCACTTAAGCCGCGCGGCGGGGCACACAGTCAGCGCAAACACGACACGTACCGCCACCGCAGCGCCAAACGCACAGCAGCCGCGGAATCAGCGTCTCAGCAGACGCCATCCCTGCCGTGAAAACGCGGAAACACACTAAACTACAAACAACGCCACATTTCACAAATAATACATGCAACATGTTTACCTTTTTATTGACAGTGCTTCTATTTGACTATTGCATCGCAAGTAGTGATGATGACATCATGTTTTCTTTTTTAAGTTGAATGATTTGTCTGAATACACTGAAAACACTGAACATGTGTTTGTTCCCGAGCCACTCCATATCCACACTCCGGCGCACCGCTGCCGCTGAACCACCAGGCTCCTCAGTTGCGACACGTACCGCAGCCACAGCACACGGCACCGAGATCCCACCTCGGCCCGGCGCGTGTCGGTCCTCACTTAAGCCGCGCGGCGGGGCACACAGTCAGCGCAAACACGACACGTACCGCCACCGCAGCGCCAAACGCACAGCAGCCGCGGAATCAGCGTCTCAGCAGACGCCATCCCTGCCGTGAAAACGCGGAAACACACTAAACTACAAACAACGCCACATTTCACAAATAATACATGCAACATGTTTACCTTTTTATTGACAGTGCTTCTATTTGACTATTGCATCGCAAGTAGTGATGATGACATCATGTTTTCTTTTTTAAGTTGAATGATTTGTCTGAATACACTGAAAACACTGAACATGTGTTTGTTCCCGAGCCACTCCATATCCACACTCCGGCGCACCGCTGCCGCTGAACCACCAGGCTCCTCAGTTGCGACACGTACCGCAGCCACAGCACACGGCACCGAGATCCCACCTCGGCCCGGCGCGTGTCGGTCCTCACTTAAGCCGCGCGGCGGGGCACACAGTCAGCGCAAACACGACACGTACCGCCACCGCAGCGCCAAACGCACAGCAGCCGCGGAATCAGCGTCTCAGCAGACGCCATCCCTGCCGTGAAAACGCGGAAACACACTAAACTACAAACAACGCCACATTTCACAAATAATACATGCAACATGTTTACCTTTTTATTGACAGTGCTTCTATTTGACTATTGCATCGCAAGTAGTGATGATGACATCATGTTTTCTTTTTTAAGTTGAATGATTTGTCTGAATACACTGAAAACACTGAACATGTGTTTGTTCCCTTTTCAGGATGAGTTGGAAGCAACCCAAGAGGGGCAGTGGCCCTGGTGGCAGTAGTGAATGAAGATCAGGTTAGTTTACTGGCCTGAGTACAGTCCTCACAGTTTAAGTGAGGACACGCACCGCGGCCGCGGAACCACAAGGCTCCCCAGTTACGACAGGTACCGCCGCCGCAGCGCACGGCACCGGAACCGCAGCCGCGGAGCGCACGGAGCGCACAGCAGCCACGGAGCCCGCGCAAACCGAGATACATTCAAGATACATTCTCAACATTAACTTCATAAAAAAAGTGCGGTGCGCCCGGCCCCGCCTCGGCCCGGCGCGTGTCGGTCTTCACTTAAGCCGCGCGGCGTGGCGCAGCGCACAGGCGCACCCTCCATATCCGCACAACGGCGCGACGCGCACCGCAGCCGCTGAACCACCAGGCTCCTCAGTTGCCACACGTACTGCAGCCACAGCACACGGCACCGAGATCCCACCTCGGCCCGGCGCGTGTCGGTCCTCACTTAAGCCGCGCGGCGGGGCACACAGTCAGCGCAAACACGACACGTACCGCCGCCGCAGCGCCAAACGCACAGCAGCCGCGGAACCAGCGTCTCAGCAGACGCCATCCCTGCCGTGAAAACGCGGAAACACACTAAACTACAAACAACGCCACATTTCACAAATAATACATGCAACATGTTTACCTTTTTATTGACAGTGCTTCTATTTGACTATTGCATGCAAGTAGTGATGATGACATCATGTTTTCTTTTTTAAGTTGAATGATTTGTCTGAATACACTGAAAACACTGAACATGTGTTTGTTCCCGAGCCACTCCATATCCACACTCCGGCGCACCGCTGCCGCTGAACCACCAGGCTCCTCAGTTGCGACACGTACCGCAGCCACAGCACACGGCACCGAGATCCCACCTCGGCCCGGCGCGTGTCGGTCCTCACTTAAGCCGCGCGGCGGGGCACACAGTCAGCGCAAACACGACACGTACCGCCACCGCAGCGCCAAACGCACAGCAGCCGCGGAATCAGCGTCTCAGCAGACGCCATCCCTGCCGTGAAAACGCGGAAACACACTAAACTACAAACAACGCCACATTTCACAAATAATACATGCAACATGTTTACCTTTTTATTGACAGTGCTTCTATTTGACTATTGCATCGCAAGTAGTGATGATGACATCATGTTTTCTTTTTTAAGTTGAATGATTTGTCTGAATACACTGAAAACACTGAACATGTGTTTGTTCCCTTTTCAGGATGAGTTGGAAGCAACCCAAGAGGGGCAGTGGCCCTGGTGGCAGTAGTGAATGAAGATCAGGTTAGTTTACTGGCCTGAGTACAGTCCTCACAGTTTAAGTGAGGACACGCACCGTGGCCGCGGAACCACAAGGCTCCCCAGTTACGACAGGTACCGCCGCCGCAGCGCACGGCACCGGAACAGCAGCCGCGGAGCGCACGGAGCGCACAGCAGCCACGGAGCCCGCGCAAACCGAGATACATTCAAGATACATTCTCAACATTAACTTCATAAAAAAAGTGCGGTGCGCCCGGCCCCGCCTCGGCCCGGCGCGTGTCGGTCTTAACTTAAGCCGCGCGGCGTGGCGCAGCGCACAGGCGCACCCTCCATATCCGCACAACGGCGCGACGCGCACCGCAGCCGCTGAACCACCAGGCTCCTCAGTTGCCACACGTACCGCAGCCACAGCACACGGCACCGAGATCCCACCTCGGCCCGGCGCGTGTCGGTCCTCACTTAAGCCACGCGGCAGGGCACACAGTCAGCGCAAACACGACACGTACCGCCGCCGCAGCGCCAAACGCACAGCAGCCGCGGAACCAGCGTCTCAGCAGACGCCATCCCTGCCGTGAAAACGCGGAAACACACTAAACTACAAACAACGCCACATTTCACAAATATTACATGCAACATGTTTACCTTTTTATTGACAGTGCTTCTATTTGACTATTGCATCGCAAGTAGTGATGATGACATCATGTTTTCTTTTTTAAGTTGAATGATTTGTCTGAATACACTGAAAACACTGAACATGTGTTTGTTCCCGAGCCACTCCATATCCACACTCCGGCGCACCGCTGCCGCTGAACCACCAGGCTCCTCAGTTGCGACACGTACCGCAGCCACAGCACACGGCTCCGAGATCCCACCTCGGCCCGGCGCGTGTCGGTCCTCACTTAAGCCGCGCGGCGGGGCACACAGTCAGCGCAAACACGACACGTACCGCCACCGCAGCGCCAAACGCACAGCAGCCGCGGAATCAGCGTCTCAGCAGACGCCATCCCTGCCGTGAAAACGCGGAAACACACTAAACTACAAACAACGCCACATTTCACAAATAATACATGCAACATGTTTACCTTTTTATTGACAGTGCTTCTATTTGACTATTGCATCGCAAGTAGTGATGATGACATCATGTTTTCTTTTTTAAGTTGAATGATTTGTCTGAATACACTGAAAACACTGAACATGTGTTTGTTCCCTTTTCAGGATGAGTTGGAAGCAACCCAAGAGGGGCAGTGGCCCTGGTGGCAGTAGTGAATGAAGATCAGGTTCCTGCAGGAGTTCCCTTTGAAACTCACCATGTGTCTCTGGTCCTCACAATCAGGTTGTAATGGCTCACACACTGATCTACGCTCTCCATTTGAAGTTGTCAGAAGTAGAATGTAATAATTTGATTTAGTAGAAAGAAAAGAGTCAATTCAACTTAAGTATTAACATTTGTATAAAGAAGATCATTTCAGTTCAGATAAATCCGTTTCACATAAGTGTCACATACTTAGTAGTTTTCATTAACTGAATGGAATTAGTACAATGCACTTTACCCAAGTTACTTTAACAACAAATACTTGAGTTACTTGTACTCAAATCAAATACTTTTGTATGCTTAAATTGTTTGAGTTAATAAACTTAATTGGTTTCCTAAATGGTTAAAGTTGAAGTAACTCATTCCCCGCAGACAAGATACATTCTCAACATTAACTTCATAAAACCAGAGACCATTATGGCTACATTGTTGAAATGAAAGAAACACACTCAGTGCAAACATAGCCACAATCTGGAAATATAAAATGAGGTGGCCCCGTGACCCTGCCGACACCGAGGCTCATTTCATCACCGTGGACAGCGCTATGAAATCACGGCACACATTGACAAATGAACTCATGTGCATGCTCAAGCTACAATACAATTTCAAATGCATTCTTTTCTTTTTTTCTTTAGATACAAGGAACTGCGGTGCGCCCGGCCCCGCCAGGATCCCACCTCAGCCCGGCGCGTGTCGGTCTTCACTTAAGCCGCGCGGCGTGGCGCGGCACACAGGCGCGGCACACAGGCGCACACTCCATATCCACACTCCGGCTCAACGCGCACCGCAGCCACTGAACCACCAGGCTCCTCAGTCACAGCGCACATGTTTTCAATAATAAGCCCCGCCCCAAACATTTCAAGCTTTCACACCTGATTGGCTGACCATTGTGCCAATATTTAAACTCCTGTGTTGACAGCCGCACCAGAGGGAGAGGAGATGCTGACAGATCACAGACGTAAGTTTGACGTTACTTTGTTTCCTTGTTTTCTCACTGACTCCAGTCTTCTTCTCATCTCTTGTCTTTAATGAAACCATCACAGTCCCATGTTTGTGTCTCACTCTCTGTTTGCAGCACCAATGCAAACCTGCTACAGTACAAACCTGCTACAAACCCCAGACTGGATTCGGTTTACTGGCGTGAGTACAACAGAAAGTCATCACAACCAGACAGAAACAAACCGCAAACACACTTAACACTTGAATCTAAGTGTAGAGTCGAACGTTAACACTTTAATTTTGATCATATGACATTAAACTAATATTTAATTACCTCATTTATTTTTTTTATAATTTTAATAATGTAAATATTAGCATTTTAGCTCAATAGCTTCCAGGCAATGTGACCCAACGACTCCAAATGAGTGTACAAACATAGTACTAGACTGCCTAGTCAGGACACACCTCTTTATATTCCATTTAAATACTTGATTTACTTTCAATCATTTCTTTAATGCAAATATTAGCATTTTATCTCAATCGCGTCCAGGCCATGTGACCCTAAAGATTCCAAAACAGTGCAGCAACATAGAACTAGACTGCCTAGTCAGGACACACCTCTTTTTATTCCATTTTAGTACCTCCCATAATTTCTTTTTAATCCATTTTTAACGGTAATTCGTTGATGGTCCCTAAATGAGACCACGGTTGTTGAGAGCGATGGGTCGGACTTTGTACAAGCCGTGATCGTGCACCTATCTCGGGGTGGAGAAGGAGGAGGGTGCCGTTGGATCTGGAGCGAATGTCTGTTGAATATCCAACCTGGAACTGATTTCAGCGCGGTACGTTGTCGGAGGTGATCAGCTCCGCCTCTGCGGACGCTCGGTGCTCACAGTGCCCAGGGCAGAGCAGCGTTACCTCGGCCTGTCCTGATGAAATGATCCGCTGGCTCAGACGTCTCACAGATGCTTGGTGTGATCCATAGATTTGTGGTTGACGTGTTACTTTGTTTTTAATGTAAACACTTTGTATATTATTACTAATAATTGATTTTACCTTCGAATTTTAGGTTTATATTAAAGTGGCACGGCCATTGTATATGTATTTGTTAAAATCCCAAGTCTCCTCCTCACCTGCCTCATCACTGGCACACCTACCTGGACCACACCCCTAATCCTATATAACCCGCCCCTTCCGCCCTTTGACCCCCCTATTTTCCCTCCAAACAATCCACGAGAACAAAGGGACACTGGCTGTGAGTTTTATGGACGTTCACTCATTTAATGATTCATTTGGTTGATACTACATCTTGTATGAAGACTTACTTATTGCTTGTGTGTCATTATACTAGATTCCTGAGTTTAATCCTTTGCTAAAGAGAGGAAAGTAAGAGTGGATGTATTATTGATGTTAGTCTAAGACAACCTCATTTCTTATTGTATATTTGATACTTTCTAGATTGTAATATTTCCTTTATCATTTTCATATAGACAGAATCATCCACCATTACCCCTCATCACCGACTACCGTTTACTTGGAAATAAAATATTGCAACTTGGAAAGCTGCCTGGATCCTGTGTTTAAATGTGCACCCAACATATGATGTTCAGTCAATCACCGCCACTATAGTGTACAGTTCTTTCATATTTGTGTATGTATTTGAATATAAATGTACAATTGTAAGTTCAAATAAATAATACATTAACTGTCAGTTGATGTACTGATATCTATGAGTAGTCTAGTGAAAAACAGACGTAGCACCATCAGTAGCTCTTTGTGTTTTATGTCACAGGTCTCCATCAACATATGCAGCACTCGGGCATGAAGAAACTGTGAATTCAGCTACTCCTTGCCGAACTAAAAGAGAGACGACCTGCACTCTTTAGTGAAGCTCAAGTGAGTGAAAGAGGATGGTGACACCCACACACTGTCAAAGTCATTGTTGTAGCAATGCCTCATCTGGAAAAGAGTTTTAATATGACAGCGAGGCTCATTTCAGCACCGTGGACAGCGCTATGAAATCACGGCACACATTGACAAATAAAATCATGCGCATGCTCAAGCTACAATACAATTTCAAATGAATTCTTTTTTTTTTTTAGATACAAGGAAGTGCGGTGCGCCCGGCCCCGCCAGGATCCCACCTCGGCCTGGCGCGTGTCGGTCTTCACTTAAGCCGCGCGGCGTGGCGCACAAACCTACAAACCTGCTACAAACCCCAGACTGGATTCGGTTTACTGGCGTGAGTACAGTCCTCACAGTTTAAGTGAGGACACGCACTTGTATTCTCAGTTTGGTATAAGATGTGAGTACAGTGTAACGCCACATTTCACAACTAATACATGCAACATGTTTACCTTTTTATTGACAGTGCTTCTATTTGACTATTGCAAGTAGTGATGATGACATCATGTTTTCTTTTTTAAGTTGAATGATTTGTCTGAATACACTGAAAACACTGAACATGTGTTTGTTCCCTTTTCAGGATGAGTTGGAAGCAACCCAAGAGGGGCAGTGGCCCTGGTGGCAGTAGTGAATGAAGATCAGGTTCCTGCAGGAGTTCCCTTTGAAACTCACCATGTGTCTCTGGTCCTCACAATCAGGTTGTAATGGCTCACACACTGATCTACGCTCTCCATTTGAAGTTGTCAGAAGTAGAATGTAATAATTTGATTTAGTAGAAAGAAAAGAGTCAATTCAACTTAAGTATTAACATTTGTATAAAGAAGATCATTTCAGTTCAGATAAATCCGTTTCACATAAGTGTCACATACTTAGTAGTTTTCATTAACTGAATGGAATTAGTACAATGCACTTTACCCAAGTTACTTTAACAACAAATACTTGAGTTACTTGTACTCAAATCAAATACTTTTGTATGCTTAAATTGTTTGAGTTAATAAACTTAATTGGTTTCCTAAATGGTTAAAGTTGAAGTAACTCATTCCCCGCAGACAAGATACATTCTCAACATTAACTTCATAAAACCAGAGACCATTATGGCTACATTGTTGAAATGAAAGAAACACACTCAGTGCAAACATAGCCACAATCTGGAAATATAAAATGAGGTGGCCCCGTGACCCTGCCGACACCGAGGCTCATTTCATCACCGTGGACAGCGCTATGAAATCACGGCACACATTGACAAATGAACTCATGTGCATGCTCAAGCTACAATACAATTTCAAATGCATTCTTTTCTTTTTTTCTTTAGATACAAGGAACTGCGGTGCGCCCGGCCCCGCCAGGATCCCACCTCAGCCCGGCGCGTGTCGGTCTTCACTTAAGCCGCGCGGCGTGGCGCGGCACACAGGCGCGGCACACAGGCGCAACTCCATATCCACACTCCGGCTCAACGCGCACCGCAGCCACTGAACCACCAGGCTCCTCAGTCACAGCGCACATGTTTTCAATAATAAGCCCCGCCCCAAACATTTCAAGCTTTCACACCTGATTGGCTGACCATTGTGCCAATATTTAAACTCCTGTGTTGACAGCCGCACCAGAGGGACAGATCACAGATGTAAGTTTGACGTTACTTTGTTTCCTTGTTTATTCACTGACATCAGTCTTCTTCTCATCTCTTGTCTTTAATGAAACGATCACAGTCACCTGTTTGTGTCTCACTCTCTGTTTGCAGCATCAACGCAAACCTGCTACAAAACCCGGACTGGTATTCATGGACGGACTGAACTGGATTCGGTTTGCTGGTGTGAGTACAACAGAAACTCATCACAACCAAACAGAAACAAACACACTTAACACTTAATTGTAAGTGTACACTCAAACTTTAACACTTTTTTTTATCATATGACATTTAAACTAATATTACATATTTTACTAATATAAACATTTAGTTTGGAATGAGTATCAAGTAAAACCTGAAGTGGAGCTCCACTGAATATTATTATTATTATTATTATTATTATTATTATTATTATTGTTACTAAGTGATGACGAAAAAAACCCAGGTCAGTATTTTGTAACCTAAGAAAACCAATGTGATGTAAGTAATTATTGAAAAGGCTATTTATTAATTTAAATAATTAATGACACTTAAGTCGTTATTTAATGGTGTATTTATTAATATAAATCATCTAAAAAGGCTTGGGTTTCTAGTAACTAACTGGTGCTAACTAACTCAGCAGCCAGGAGTCACACTGTGAGTGGCTAATTGGAAGAATCAGTAGAGGAGAGGAAAGTAGAGGAAACCAGGTGCATGTACAGTGAATTTGGTCAATATTGCTTCTTGCAATAAAGAGTTACAGGGTGCTGTCACATTTGGGCAGGGCCTGCCGAGAAGTGACTGCACCCTGTAACTCTGGATTGTTAGGGCTTACATTCTCTATCTTTTCAGCATTAGCAGTCGAGGAAAACAGGTGCATGTACAATGAATTTGGTCAGTATCGCTCCTTCAAACAACGACTTATAGGGTGTACCCTGTATACAGTATTATATCTACCAGTAGACCTACGCTCACTACCTCTTAACCGATGCGCGTTCCCGTCGGAGGCAGTCATTTTTCGGCAAGGTTCAATGTGTTGTGCCTTCAGATGGTGTTCTGCACACTTTGGTTGCGCTGATTTGAGTTCCTTTTGCTTTCTTAGCATGGCCTTTCTGCTGATCTTTGACCTCAACATGGCATCACTGGATATTTTCTGTTTGTCACACCGTGGTTGTGCAAGCAGTTTGTAAAAATACTACCAGTAACCATGCCACATTAAAATCTCCTTGAATCACCTTTCTTCCTAATGTTGATAGTCTGTTTGAACTTGATTTGGGCGTCCTGATCATGTCTACCTGCCTAAATGCAATGACTTACTGCCATGTGATTGGCTCCTTCAATCAGTGTGTTCATAAACAGAAAATGTGTACCTAATAAATTGGCAGATGTGTGTTTAAATCCAACCAGGAAGGAATATAGAAAGCAGTTTATAGTAGACATGTAGTTTTTCCTCTGCAGCTATAGGTGGGTGGAGTTTGCACTGCAGCTTCTGTGGCGTTTGTTTTGTTCACCGTTGTTGGAGACCATTATGGCTACATTGTTGAAATTAAAGAAACACACTCAGTGCAAACATAGCCACAATCTGGAAATATAAAATGAGGTCACCCTGTGACGCTGCCGACACCGAGGCTCATTTCAGCACCGTGGACAGCGCTATGAAATCACGGCACACATTGACAAATAAACTCATGAGTACAGTCCTCACAGTTTAAGTGAGGACACGCACCGCGGCCGCGGAACCACCAGGCTCCCCAGTTACGACAGGTACCGCCGCCGCAGCGCACGGCACCGGAACCGCAGCCGCGGAGCGCACGGAGCGCACAGCAGCCACGGAGCCCGCGCAAACCGAGATACATTCAAGATACATTCTCAACATTAACTTCATAAAAAAAGTGCGGTGCGCCCGGCCCCGCCTCGGCCCGGCGCGTGTCGGTCTTCACTTAAGCCGCGCGGCGTGGCGCAGCGCACAGGCGCACCCTCCATATCCGCACAACGGCGCGACGCGCACCGCAGCCGCTGAACCACCAGGCTCCTCAGTTGCCACACGTACCGCAGCCACAGCACACGGCACCGAGATCCCACCTCGGCCCGGCGCGTGTCGGTCCTCACTTAAGCCGCGCGGCGGGGCACACAGTCAGCGCAAACACGACACGTACCGCCGCCGCAGCGCCAAACGCACAGCAGCCGCGGAACCAGCGTCTCAGCAGACGCCATCCCTGCCGTGAAAACGCGGAAACACACTAAACTACAAACAACGCCACATTTCACAAATAATACATGCAACATGTTTACCTTTTTATTGACAGTGCTTCTATTTGACTATTGCATCGCAAGTAGTGATGATGACATCATGTTTTCTTTTTTAAGTTGAATGATTTGTCTGAATACACTGAAAACACTGAACATGTGTTTGTTCCCGAGCCACTCCATATCCACACTCCGGCGCACCGCTGCCGCTGAACCACCAGGCTCCTCAGTTGCGACACGTACCGCAGCCACAGCACACGGCACCGAGATCCCACCTCGGCCCGGCGCGTGTCGGTCCTCACTTAAGCCGCGCGGCGGGGCACACAGTCAGCGCAAACACGACACGTACCGCCACCGCAGCGCCAAACGCACAGCAGCCGCGGAATCAGCGTCTCAGCAGACGCCATCCCTGCCGTGAAAACGCGGAAACACACTAAACTACAAACAACGCCACATTTCACAAATAATACATGCAACATGTTTACCTTTTTATTGACAGTGCTTCTATTTGACTATTGCATCGCAAGTAGTGATGATGACATCATGTTTTCTTTTTTAAGTTGAATGATTTGTCTGAATACACTGAAAACACTGAACATGTGTTTGTTCCCTTTTCAGGATGAGTTGGAAGCAACCCAAGAGGGGCAGTGGCCCTGGTGGCAGTAGTGAATGAAGATCAGGTTAGTTTACTGGCCTGAGTACAGTCCTCACAGTTTAAGTGAGGACACGCACCGCGGCCGCGGAACCACAAGGCTCCCCAGTTACGAGAGGTACCGCCGCCGCAGCGCACGGCACCGGAACCGCAGCCGCGGAGCGCACGGAGCGCACAGCAGCCACGGAGCCCGCGCAAACCGAGATACATTCAAGATACATTCTCAACATTAACTTCATAAAAAAAGTGCGGTGCGCCCGGCCCCGCCTCGGCCCGGCGCGTGTCGGTCTTCACTTAAGCCGCGCGGCGTGGCGCAGCGCACAGGCGCACCCTCCATATCCGCACAACGGCGCAACGCGCACCGCAGCCGCTGAACCACCAGGCTCCTCAGTTGCCACACGTACCGCAGCCACAGCACACGGCACCGAGATCCCACCTCGGCCCGGCGCGTGTCGGTCCTCACTTAAGCCGCGCGGCGGGGCACACAGTCAGCGCAAACACGACACGTACCGCCGCCGCAGCGCCAAACGCACAGCAGCCGCGGAACCAGCGTCTCAGCAGACGCCATCCCTGCCGTGAAAACGCGGAAACACACTAAACTACAAACAACGCCACATTTCACAAATAATACATGCAACATGTTTACCTTTTTATTGACAGTGCTTCTATTTGACTATTGCATCGCAAGTAGTGATGATGACATCATGTTTTCTTTTTTAAGTTGAATGATTTGTCTGAATACACTGAAAACACTGAACATGTGTTTGTTCCCGAGCCACTCCATATCCACACTCCGGCGCACCGCTGCCGCTGAACCACCAGGCTCCTCAGTTGCGACACGTACCGCAGCCACAGCACACGGCACCGAGATCCCACCTCGGCCCGGCGCGTGTCGGTCCTCACTTAAGCCGCGCGGCGGGGCACACAGTCAGCGCAAACACGACACGTACCGCCGCCGCAGCGCCAAACGCACAGCAGCCGCGGAACCAGCGTCTCAGCAGACGCCATCCCTGCCGTGAAAACGCGGAAACACACTAAACTACAAACAACGCCACATTTCACAAATAATACATGCAACATGTTTACCTTTTTATTGACAGTGCTTCTATTTGACTATTGCATCGCAAGTAGTGATGATGACATCATGTTTTCTTTTTTAAGTTGAATGATTTGTCTGAATACACTGAAAACACTGAACATGTGTTTGTTCCCTTTTCAGGATGAGTTGGAAGCAACCCAAGAGGGGCAGTGGCCCTGGTGGCAGTAGTGAATGAAGATCAGGTTAGTTTACTGGCCTGAGTACAGTCCTCACAGTTTAAGTGAGGACACGCACCGCGGCCGCGGAACCACAAGGCTTCCCAGTTACGAGAGGTACCGCCGCCGCAGCGCACGGCACCGGAACCGCAGCCGCGGAGCGCACGGAGCGCACAGCAGCCACGGAGCCCGCGCAAACCGAGATACATTCAAGATACACTCTCAACATTAACTTCATAAAAAAAGTGCGGTGCGCCCGGCCCCGCCTCGGCCCGGCGCGTGTCGGTCTTCACTTAAGCCGCGCGGCGTGGCGCAGCGCACAGGCGCACCCTCCATATCCGCACAACGGCGCGACGCGCACCGCAGCCGCTGAACCACCAGGCTCCTCAGTTGCCACACGTACCGCAGCCACAGCACACGGCACCGAGATCCCACCTCGGCCCGGCGCGTGTCGGTCCTCACTTAAGCCGCGCGGCGGGGCACACAGTCAGCGCAAACACGACACGTACCGCCGCCGCAGCGCCAAACGCACAGCAGCCGCGGAACCAGCGTCTCAGCAGACGCCATCCCTGCCGTGAAAACGCGGAAACACACTAAACTACAAACAACGCCACATTTCACAAATAATACATGCAACATGTTTACCTTTTTATTGACAGTGCTTCTATTTGACTATTGCATCGCAAGTAGTGATGATGACATCATGTTTTCTTTTTTAAGTTGAATGATTTGTCTGAATACACTGAAAACACTGAACATGTGTTTGTTCCCGAGCCACTCCATATCCACACTCCGGCGCACCGCTGCCGCTGAACCACCAGGCTCCTCAGTTGCGACACGTACCGCAGCCACAGCACACGGCACCGAGATCCCACCTCGGCCCGGCGCGTGTCGGTCCTCACTTAAGCCGCGCGGCGGGGCACACAGTCAGCGCAAACACGACACGTACCGCCGCCGCAGCGCCAAACGCACAGCAGCCGCGGAACCAGCGTCTCAGCAGACGCCATCCCTGCCGTGAAAACGCGGAAACACACTAAACTACAAACAACGCCACATTTCACAAATAATACATGCAACATGTTTACCTTTTTATTGACAGTGCTTCTATTTGACTATTGCATCGCAAGTAGTGATGATGACATCATGTTTTCTTTTTTAAGTTGAATGATTTGTCTGAATACACTGAAAACACTGAACATGTGTTTGTTCCCTTTTCAGGATGAGTTGGAAGCAACCCAAGAGGGGCAGTGGCCCTGGTGGCAGTAGTGAATGAAGATCAGGTTAGTTTACTGGCCTGAGTACAGTCCTCACAGTTTAAGTGAGGACACGCACCGCGGCCGCGGAACCACAAGGCTTCCCAGTTACGAGAGGTACCGCCGCCGCAGCGCACGGCACCGGAACCGCAGCCGCGGAGCGCACGGAGCGCACAGCAGCCACGGAGCCCGCGCAAACCGAGATACATTCAAGATACACTCTCAACATTAACTTCATAAAAAAAGTGCGGTGCGCCCGGCCCCGCCTCGGCCCGGCGCGTGTCGGTCTTCACTTAAGCCGCGCGGCGTGGCGCAGCGCACAGGCGCACCCTCCTAACCGCACAACGGCGCGACGCGCACCGCAGCCGCTGAACCACCAGGCTCCTCAGTTGCCACACGTACCGCAGCCACAGCACACGGCACCGAGATCCCACCTCGGCCCGGCGCGTGTCGGTCCTCACTTAAGCCGCGCGGCGGGGCACACAGTCAGCGCAAACACGACACGTACCGCCGCCGCAGCGCCAAACGCACAGCAGCCGCGGAACCAGCGTCTCAGCAGACGCCATCCCTGCCGTGAAAACGCGGAAACACACTAAACTACAAACAACGCCACATTTCACAAATAATACATGCAACATGTTTACCTTTTTATTGACAGTGCTTCTATTTGACTATTGCATCGCAAGTAGTGATGATGACATCATGTTTTCTTTTTTAAGTTGAATGATTTGTCTGAATACACTGAAAACACTGAACATGTGTTTGTTCCCGAGCCACTCCATATCCACACTCCGGCGCACCGCTGCCGCTGAACCACCAGGCTCCTCAGTTGCGACACGTACCGCAGCCACAGCACACGGCACCGAGATCCCACCTCGGCCCGGCGCGTGTCGGTCCTCACTTAAGCCGCGCGGCGGGGCACACAGTCAGCGCAAACACGACACGTACCGCCACCGCAGCGCCAAACGCACAGCAGCCGCGGAATCAGCGTCTCAGCAGACGCCATCCCTGCCGTGAAAACGCGGAAACACACTAAACTACAAACAACGCCACATTTCACAAATAATACATGCAACATGTTTACCTTTTTATTGACAGTGCTTCTATTTGACTATTGCATCGCAAGTAGTGATGATGACATCATGTTTTCTTTTTTAAGTTGAATGATTTGTCTGAATACACTGAAAACACTGAACATGTGTTTGTTCCCGAGCCACTCCATATCCACACTCCGGCGCACCGCTGCCGCTGAACCACCAGGCTCCTCAGTTGCCACACGTACCGCAGCCACAGCACACGGCACCGAGATCCCACCTCGGCCCGGCGCGTGTCGGTCCTCACTTAAGCCGCGCGGCGGGGCACACAGTCAGCGCAAACACGACACGTACCGCCGCCGCAGCGCCAAACGCACAGCAGCCGCGGAACCAGCGTCTCAGCAGACGCCATCCCTGCCGTGAAAACGCCGAAACACACTAAACTACAAACAACGCCACATTTCACAAATAATACATGCAACATGTTTACCTTTTTATTGACAGTGCTTCTATTTGACTATTGCATCGCAAGTAGTGATGATGACATCATGTTTTCTTTTTTAAGTTGAATGATTTGTCTGAATACACTGAAAACACTGAACATGTGTTTGTTCCCGAGCCACTCCATATCCACACTCCGGCGCACCGCTGCCGCTGAACCACCAGGCTCCTCAGTTGCGACACGTACCGCAGCCACAGCACACGGCACCGAGATCCCACCTCGGCCCGGCGCGTGTCGGTCCTCACTTAAGCCGCGCGGCGGGGCACACAGTCAGCGCAAACACGACACGTACCGCCACCGCAGCGCCAAACGCACAGCAGCCGCGGAATCAGCGTCTCAGCAGACGCCATCCCTGCCGTGAAAACGCGGAAACACACTAAACTACAAACAACGCCACATTTCACAAATAATACATGCAACATGTTTACCTTTTTATTGACAGTGCTTCTATTTGACTATTGCATCGCAAGTAGTGATGATGACATCATGTTTTCTTTTTTAAGTTGAATGATTTGTCTGAATACACTGAAAACACTGAACATGTGTTTGTTCCCGAGCCACTCCATATCCACACTCCGGCGCACCGCTGCCGCTGAACCACCAGGCTCCTCAGTTGCCACACGTACCGCAGCCACAGCACACGGCACCGAGATCCCACCTCGGCCCGGCGCGTGTCGGTCCTCACTTAAGCCGCGCGGCGGGGCACACAGTCAGCGCAAACACGACACGTACCGCCGCCGCAGCGCCAAACGCACAGCAGCCGCGGAACCAGCGTCTCAGCAGACGCCATCCCTGCCGTGAAAACGCGGAAACACACTAAACTACAAACAACGCCACATTTCACAAATAATACATGCAACATGTTTACCTTTTTATTGACAGTGCTTCTATTTGACTATTGCATCGCAAGTAGTGATGATGACATCATGTTTTCTTTTTTAAGTTGAATGATTTGTCTGAATACACTGAAAACACTGAACATGTGTTTGTTCCCGAGCCACTCCATATCCACACTCCGGCGCACCGCTGCCGCTGAACCACCAGGCTCCTCAGTTGCGACACGTACCGCAGCCACAGCACACGGCACCGAGATCCCACCTCGGCCCGGCGCGTGTCGGTCCTCACTTAAGCCGCGCGGCGGGGCACACAGTCAGCGCAAACACGACACGTACCGCCACCGCAGCGCCAAACGCACAGCAGCCGCGGAATCAGCGTCTCAGCAGACGCCATCCCTGCCGTGAAAACGCGGAAACACACTAAACTACAAACAACGCCACATTTCACAAATAATACATGCAACATGTTTACCTTTTTATTGACAGTGCTTCTATTTGACTATTGCATCGCAAGTAGTGATGATGACATCATGTTTTCTTTTTTAAGTTGAATGATTTGTCTGAATACACTGAAAACACTGAACATGTGTTTGTTCCCGAGCCACTCCATATCCACACTCCGGCGCACCGCTGCCGCTGAACCACCAGGCTCCTCAGTTGCGACACGTACCGCAGCCACAGCACACGGCACCGAGATCCAACCTCGGCCCGGCGCGTGTCGGTCCTCACTTAAGCCGCGCGGCGGGGCACACAGTCAGCGCAAACACGACACGTACCGCCACCGCAGCGCCAAACGCACAGCAGCCGCGGAATCAGCGTCTCAGCAGACGCCATCCCTGCCGTGAAAACGCGGAAACACACTAAACTACAAACAACGCCACATTTCACAAATAATACATGCAACATGTTTACCTTTTTATTGACAGTGCTTCTATTTGACTATTGCATCGCAAGTAGTGATGATGACATCATGTTTTCTTTTTTAAGTTGAATGATTTGTCTGAATACACTGAAAACACTGAACATGTGTTTGTTCCCGAGCCACTCCATATCCACACTCCGGCGCACCGCTGCCGCTGAACCACCAGGCTCCTCAGTTGCGACACGTACCGCAGCCACAGCACACGGCACCGAGATCCCACCTCGGCCCGGCGCGTGTCGGTCCTCACTTAAGCCGCGCGGCGGGGCACACAGTCAGCGCAAACACGACACGTACCGCCACCGCAGCGCCAAACGCACAGCAGCCGCGGAATCAGCGTCTCAGCAGACGCCATCCCTGCCGTGAAAACGCGGAAACACACTAAACTACAAACAACGCCACATTTCACAAATAATACATGCAACATGTTTACCTTTTTATTGACAGTGCTTCTATTTGACTATTGCATCGCAAGTAGTGATGATGACATCATGTTTTCTTTTTTAAGTTGAATGATTTGTCTGAATACACTGAAAACACTGAACATGTGTTTGTTCCCTTTTCAGGATGAGTTGGAAGCAACCCAAGAGGGGCAGTGGCCCTGGTGGCAGTAGTGAATGAAGATCAGGTTAGTTTACTGGCCTGAGTACAGTCCTCACAGTTTAAGTGAGGACACGCACCGCGGCCGCGGAACCACAAGGCTCCCCAGTTACGAGAGGTACCGCCGCCGCAGCGCACGGCACCGGAACCGCAGCCGCGGAGCGCACGGAGCGCACAGCAGCCACGGAGCCCGCGCAAACCGAGATACATTCAAGATACATTCTCAACATTAACTTCATAAAAAAAGTGCGGTGCGCCCGGCCCCGCCTCGGCCCGGCGCGTGTCGGTCTTCACTTAAGCCGCGCGGCGTGGCGCAGCGCACAGGCGCACCCTCCATATCCGCACAACGGCGCGACGCGCACCGCAGCCGCTGAACCACCAGGCTCCTCAGTTGCGACACGTACCGCAGCCACAGCACACGGCACCGAGATCCCACCTCGGCCCGGCGCGTGTCGGTCCTCACTTAAGCCGCGCGGCGGGGCACACAGTCAGCGCAAACACGACACGTACCGCCGCCGCAGCGCCAAACGCACAGCAGCCGCGGAACCAGCGTCTCAGCAGACGCCATCCCTGCCGTGAAAACGCGGAAACACACTAAACTACAAACAACGCCACATTTCACAAATAATACATGCAACATGTTTACCTTTTTATTGACAGTGCTTCTATTTGACTATTGCATCGCAAGTAGTGATGATGACATCATGTTTTCTTTTTTAAGTTGAATGATTTGTCTGAATACACTGAAAACACTGAACATGTGTTTGTTCCCTTTTCAGGATGAGTTGGAAGCAACCCAAGAGGGGCAGTGGCCCTGGTGGCAGTAGTGAATGAAGATCAGGTTCCTGCAGGAGTTCCCTTTGAAACTCACCATGTGTCTCTGGTCCTCACAATCAGGTTGTAATGGCTCACACACTGATCTACGCTCTCCATTTGAAGTTGTCAGAAGTAGAATGTAATAATTTGATTTAGTAGAAAGAAAAGAGTCAATTCAACTTAAGTATTAACATTTGTATAAAGAAGATCATTTCAGTTCAGATAAATCCGTTTCACATAAGTGTCACATACTTAGTAGTTTTCATTAACTGAATGGAATTAGTACAATGCACTTTACCCAAGTTACTTTAACAACAAATACTTGAGTTACTTGTACTCAAATCAAATACTTTTGTATGCTTAAATTGTTTGAGTTAATAAACTTAATTGGTTTCCTAAATGGTTAAAGTTGAAGTAACTCATTCCCCGCAGACAAGATACATTCTCAACATTAACTTCATAAAACCAGAGACCATTATGGCTACATTGTTGAAATGAAAGAAACACACTCAGTGCAAACATAGCCACAATCTGGAAATATAAAATGAGGTGGCCCCGTGACCCTGCCGACACCGAGGCTCATTTCATCACCGTGGACAGCGCTATGAAATCACGGCACACATTGACAAATGAACTCATGTGCATGCTCAAGCTACAATACAATTTCAAATGCATTCTTTTCTTTTTTTCTTTAGATACAAGGAAGTGCGGTGCGGTGCGGTCTTCACTTAAGCCGCGCGGCGTGGCGCGGCACACAGGCGCACACTCCATATCCACACTCCGGCTCAACGCGCACCGCAGCCACTGAACCACCAGGCTCCTCAGTCACAGCGCACATGTTTTCAATAATAAGCCCCGCCCCAAACATTTCAAGCTTTCACACCTGATTGGCTGACCATTGTGCCAATATTTAAACTCCTGTGTTGACAGCCGCACCAGAGGGACAGATCACAGATGTAAGTTTGACGTTACTTTGTTTCCTTGTTTCTTCACTGACATCAGTCTTCTTCTCATCTCTTGTCTTTAATGAAACGATCACAGTCACCTGTTTGTGTCTCACTCTCTGTTTGCAGCATCAACGCAAACCTGCTACAAAACCCGGACTGGTATTCATGGACGGACTGAACTGGATTTGGTTTGCTGGTGTGAGTACAACAGAAACTCATCACAACCAAACAGAAACAAACACACTTAACACTTAATTGTAAGTGTACACTCAAACTTTAACACTTTTTTTTAATCATATGACATTTAAACTAATATTTAAATAAACATTTAGTTTGGAATGAGTATCAAGTAAAACCTGAAGTGGAGCTCCACTGAATATTATTCTTATTATTATTATTATTATTATTATTGTTGTTACTAAGTGATGACGAAAAAAACCCAGGTCAGTATTTTGTAACCTAAGAAAACCAATGTGATGTAAGTAATTATTGAAAAGGCTATTTATTAATTTAAATAATTAATGACACTTAAGTCATTATTTAATGGTGTATTTATTAATATAAATCATCTAAAAACGCTTGGGTTTCTAGTAACTAACTGGTGCTAACTAACTCAGCAGCCAGGAGTCACACTGTGAGTGGCTAATTGGAAGAATCAGTAGAGGAGAGGAAAGTAGAGGAAACCAGGTGCATGTACAGTGAATTTGGTCAATATTGCTTCTTGCAATAAAGAGTTACAGGGTGCTGTCACATTTCGGCAGGGCCTGCCGAGAAGTGACTGCACCCTGTAACTCTGGATTGTTAGGGCTTACATTCTCTATCTTTTCAGCATTAGCAGTCGAGGAAAACAGGTGCATGTACAATGAATTTGGTCAGTATCGCTCCTTCAAACAACGACTTATAGGGTGTACCCTGTATACAGTATTATATCTACCAGTAGACCTACGCTCACTACCTCTTAACCGATGCGCGTTCCCGTCGGAGGCAGTCATTTTTCGGCAAGGTTCAATGTGTTGTGCCTTCAGATGGTGTTCTGCACACTTTGGTTGCGCTGATTTGAGTTCCTTTTGCTTTCTTAGCATGGCCTTTCTGCTGATCTTTGACCTCAACATGGCATCACTGGATATTTTCTGTTTGTCACACCGTGGTTGTGCAAGCAGTTTGTAAAAATACTACCAGTAACCATGCCACATTAAAAGCTCCTTGAATCACCTTTCTTCCTAATGCTGATAGTCTGTTTGAACTTGATTTGGGCGTCCTGATCATGTCTACCTGCCTAAATGCAATGACTTACTGGCTCCTTCAATCAGTGTGTTCATAAACAGAAAATGTGTACCTAATAAATTGGCAGATGTGTGTTTAAATCCAACCAGGAAGGAATATAGAAAGCAGTTTATAGTAGACATGTAGTTTTTCCTCTGCAGTTATAGGTGGGTGGAGTTTGCACTGCAGCTTCTGTGGCGTTTGTTTTGTTCACCGTTGTTGGAGACCATTATGGCTACATTGTTGAAATTAAAGAAACACACTCAGTGCAAACATAGCCACAATCTGGAAATATAAAATGAGGTCACCCTGTGACGCTGCCGACACCGAGGCTCATTTCAGCACCGTGGACAGCGCTATGAAATCACGGCACACATTGACAAATAAACTCATGAGTACAGTCCTCACAGTTTAAGTGAGGACACGCACCGCGGCCGCGGAACCACCAGGCTCCCCAGTTACGACAGGTACCGCCGCCGCAGCGCACGGCACCGGAACCGCAGCCGCGGAGCGCACTGCAGCCGCGTAGCGCACAGCAGCCGCGGAGCCCGCGCAAACCGAGATACATTCAAGATACATTCTCAACATTGACTTCATAAAAAAAGTGCGGTGCGCCCGGCCCCGCCTCGGCCCGGCGCGTGTCGGTCTTCACTTAAGCCGAGCGGCGTGGCGCAGCGCACAGGCGCACCCTCCATATCCGCACAACGGCGCGACGCGCACCGCAGCCGCTGAACCACCAGGCTCCTCAGTTGCCACACGTACCGCAGCCACAGCACACGGCACCGAGATCCCACCTCGGCCCGGCGCGTGTCGGTCCTCACTTAAGCCGCGCGGCGGGGCACACAGTCAGCGCAAACACGACACGTACCGCCGCCGCAGCGCCAAACGCACAGCAGCCGCGGAACCAGCGTCTCAGCAGACGCCATCCCTGCCGTGAAAACGCGGAAACACACTAAACTACAAACAACGCCACATTTCACAAATAATACATGCAACATGTTTACCTTTTTATTGACAGTGCTTCTATTTGACTATTGCATCGCAAGTAGTGATGATGACATCATGTTTTCTTTTTTAAGTTGAATGATTTGTCTGAATACACTGAAAACACTGAACATGTGTTTGTTCCCGAGCCACTCCATATCCACACTCCGGCGCACCGCTGCCGCTGAACCACCAGGCTCCTCAATTGCGACACGTACCGCAGCCACAGCACACGGCACCGAGATCCCACCTCGGCCCGGCGCGTGTCGGTCCTCACTTAAGCCGCGCGGCGGGGCACACAGTCAGCGCAAACACGACACGTACCGCCACCGCAGCGCCAAACGCACAGCAGCCGCGGAATCAGCGTCTCAGCAGACGCCATCCCTGCCGTGAAAACGCGGAAACACACTAAACTACAAACAACGCCACATTTCACAAATAATACATGCAACATGTTTACCTTTTTATTGACAGTGCTTCTATTTGACTATTGCATCGCAAGTAGTGATGATGACATCATGTTTCCTTTTTTTAAGTTGAATGATTTGTCTGAATACACTGAAAACACTGAACATGTGTTTGTTCCCTTTTCAGGATGAGTTGGAAGCAACCCAAGAGGGGCAGTGGCCCTGGTGGCAGTAGTGAATGAAGATCAGGTTAGTTTACTGGCCTGAGTACAGTCCTCACAGTTTAAGTGAGGACACGCACCGCGGCCGCGGAACCACAAGGCTCCCCAGTTACGAGAGGTACCGCCGCCGCAGCGCACGGCACCGGAACCGCAGCCGCGGAGCGCACGGAGCGCACAGCAGCCACGGAGCCCGCGCAAACCGAGATACATTCAAGATACATTCTCAACATTAACTTCATAAAAAAAGTGCGGTGCGCCCGGCCCCGCCTCGGCCCGGCGCGTGTCGGTCTTCACTTAAGCCGCGCGGCGTGGCGCAGCGCACAGGCGCACCCTCCATATCCGCACAACGGCGCGACGCGCACCGCAGCCGCTGACCCACCAGGCTCCTCAGTTGCCACACGTACCGCAGCCACAGCACACGGCACCGAGATCCCACCTCGGCCCGGCGCGTGTCGGTCCTCACTTAAGCCGCGCGGCGGGGCACACAGTCAGCGCAAACACGACACGTACCGCCACCGCAGTGCCAAACGCACAGCAGCCGCGGAATCAGCGTCTCAGCAGACGCCATCCCTGCCGTGAAAACGCGGAAACACACTAAACTACAACCAACGCCACATTTCACAAATAATACAAGCAACATGTTTACCTTTTTATTGACAGTGCTTCTATTTGACTATTGCATCGCAAGTAGTGATGATGACATCATGTTTTCTTTTTTAAGTTGAATGATTTGTCTGAATACACTGAAAACACTGAACATGTGTTTGTTCCCTTTTCAGGATGAGTTGGAAGCAACCCAAGAGGGGCAGTGGCCCTGGTGGCAGTAGTGAATGAAGATCAGGTTAGTTTACTGGCCTGAGTACAGTCCTCACAGTTTAAGTGAGGACACCCACCGCGGCCGCGGAACCACAAGGCTCCCCAGTTACGACAGGTACCGCCGCCGCAGCGCACGGCACCGGAACCGCAGCCGCGGAGCGCACGGAGCGCACAGCAGCCACGGAGCCCGCGCAAACCGAGATACATTCAAGATACATTCTCAACATTAACTTCATAAAAAAAGTGCGGTGCGCCCGGCCCCGCCTCGGCCCGGCGCGTGTCGGTCTTCACTTAAGCCGCGCGGCGTGGCGCAGCGCACAGGCGCACCCTCCATATCCGCACAACGGCGCGACGCGCACCGCAGCCGCTGAACCACCAGGCTCCTCAGTTGCCACACGTACCGCAGCCACAGCACACGGCACCGAGATCCCACCTCGGCCCGGCGCGTGTCGGTCCTCACTTAAGCCGCGCGGCGGGGCACACAGTCAGCGCAAACAGACACGTACCGCCGCCGCAGCGCCAAACGCACAGCAGCCGCGGAACCAGCGTCTCAGCAGACGCCATCCCTGCCGTGAAAACGCGGAAACACACTAAACTACAAACAACGCCACATTTCACAAATAATACATGCAACATGTTTACCTTTTTATTGACAGTGCTTCTATTTGACTATTGCATCGCAAGTAGTGATGATGACATCATGTTTTCTTTTTTAAGTTGAATGATTTGTCTGAATACACTGAAAACACTGAACATGTGTTTGTTCCCGAGCCACTCCATATCCACACTCCGGCGCACCGCTGCCGCTGAACCACCAGGCTCCTCAGTTGCGACACGTACCGCAGCCACAGCACACGGCACCGAGATCCCACCTCGGCCCGGCGCGTGTCGGTCCTCACTTAAGCCGCGCGGCGGGACACACAGTCAGCGCAAACACGACACGTACCGCCACCGCAGCGCCAAACGCACAGCAGCCGCGGAATCAGCGTCTCAGCAGACGCCATCCCTGCCGTGAAAACGCGGAAACACACTAAACTACAAACAACGCCACATTTCACAAATAATACATGCAACATGTTTACCTTTTTATTGACAGTGCTTCTATTTGACTATTGCATCGCAAGTAGTGATGATGACATCATGTTTTCTTTTTTAAGTTGAATGATTTGTCTGAATACACTGAAAACACTGAACATGTGTTTGTTCCCTTTTCAGGATGAGTTGGAAGCAACCCAAGAGGGGCAGTGGCCCTGGTGGCAGTAGTGAATGAAGATCAGGTTAGTTTACTGGCCTGAGTACAGTCCTCACAGTTTAAGTGAGGACACCCACCGCGGCCGCGGAACCACAAGGCTCCCCAGTTACGACAGGTACCGCCGCCGCAGCGCACGGCACCGGAACCGCAGCCGCGGAGCGCACGGAGCGCACAGCAGCCACGGAGCCCGCGCAAACCGAGATACATTCAAGATACATTCTCAACATTAACTTCATAAAAAAAGTGCGGTGCGCCCGGCCCCGCCTCGGCCCGGCGCGTGTCGGTCTTCACTTAAGCCGCGCGGCGTGGCGCAGCGCACAGGCGCACCCTCCATATCCGCACACCGGCGCGACGCGCACCGCAGCCGCTGAACCACCAGGCTCCTCAGTTGCCACACGTACCGCAGCCACAGCACACGGCACCGAGATCCCACCTCGGCCCGGCGCGTGTCGGTCCTCACTTAAGCCGCGCGGCGGGGCACACAGTCAGCGCAAACACGACACGTACCGCCGCCGCAGCGCCAAACGCACAGCAGCCGCGGAACCAGCGTCTCAGCAGACGCCATCCCTGCCGTGAAAACGCGGAAACACACTAAACTACAAACAACGCCACATTTCACAAATAATACATGCAACATGTTTACCTTTTTATTGACAGTGCTTCTATTTGACTATTGCATCGCAAGTAGTGATGATGACATCATGTTTTCTTTTTTAAGTTGAATGATTTGTCTGAATACACTGAAAACACTGAACATGTGTTTGTTCCCGAGCCACTCCATATCCACACTCCGGCGCACCGCTGCCGCTGACCCACCAGGCTCCTCAGTTGCGACACGTACCGCAGCCACAGCACACGGCACCGAGATCCCACCTCGGCCCGGCGCGTGTCGGTCCTCACTTAAGCCGCGCGGCGGGGCACACAGTCAGCGCAAACACGACACGTACCGCCACCGCAGCGCCAAACGCACAGCAGCCGCGGAATCAGCGTCTCAGCAGACGCCATCCCTGCCGTGAAAACGCGGAAACACACTAAACTACAACCAACGCCACATTTCACAAATAATACAAGCAACATGTTTACCTTTTTATTGACAGTGCTTCTATTTGACTATTGCATCGCAAGTAGTGATGATGACATCATGTTTTCTTTTTTAAGTTGAATGATTTGTCTGAATACACTGAAAACACTGAACATGTGTTTGTTCCCTTTTCAGGATGAGTTGGAAGCAACCCAAGAGGGGCAGTGGCCCTGGTGGCAGTAGTGAATGAAGATCAGGTTAGTTTACTGGCCTGAGTACAGTCCTCACAGTTTAAGTGAGGACACCCACCGCGGCCGCGGAACCACAAGGCTCCCCAGTTACGACAGGTACCGCCGCCGCAGCGCACGGCACCGGAACCGCAGCCGCGGAGCGCACGGAGCGCACAGCAGCCACGGAGCCCGCGCAAACCGAGATACATTCAAGATACATTCTCAACATTAACTTCATAAAAAAAGTGCGGTGCGCCCGGCCCCGCCTCGGCCCGGCGCGTGTCGGTCTTCACTTAAGCCGCGCGGCGTGGCGCAGCGCACAGGCGCACCCTCCATATCCGCACAACGGCGCGACGCGCACCGCAGCCGCTGAACCACCAGGCTCCTCAGTTGCCACACGTACCGCAGCCACAGCACACGGCACCGAGATCCCACCTCGGCCCGGCGCGTGTCGGTCCTCACTTAAGCCGCGCGGCGGGGCACACAGTCAGCGCAAACAGACACGTACCGCCGCCGCAGCGCCAAACGCACAGCAGCCGCGGAACCAGCGTCTCAGCAGACGCCATCCCTGCCGTGAAAACGCGGAAACACACTAAACTACAAACAACGCCACATTTCACAAATAATACATGCAACATGTTTACCTTTTTATTGACAGTGCTTCTATTTGACTATTGCATCGCAAGTAGTGATGATGACATCATGTTTTCTTTTTTAAGTTGAATGATTTGTCTGAATACACTGAAAACACTGAACATGTGTTTGTTCCCGAGCCACTCCATATCCACACTCCGGCGCACCGCTGCCGCTGAACCACCAGGCTCCTCAGTTGCGACACGTACCGCAGCCACAGCACACGGCACCGAGATCCCACCTCGGCCCGGCGCGTGTCGGTCCTCACTTAAGCCGCGCGGCGGGACACACAGTCAGCGCAAACACGACACGTACCGCCACCGCAGCGCCAAACGCACAGCAGCCGCGGAATCAGCGTCTCAGCAGACGCCATCCCTGCCGTGAAAACGCGGAAACACACTAAACTACAAACAACGCCACATTTCACAAATAATACATGCAACATGTTTACCTTTTTATTGACAGTGCTTCTATTTGACTATTGCATCGCAAGTAGTGATGATGACATCATGTTTTCTTTTTTAAGTTGAATGATTTGTCTGAATACACTGAAAACACTGAACATGTGTTTGTTCCCTTTTCAGGATGAGTTGGAAGCAACCCAAGAGGGGCAGTGGCCCTGGTGGCAGTAGTGAATGAAGATCAGGTTAGTTTACTGGCCTGAGTACAGTCCTCACAGTTTAAGTGAGGACACCCACCGCGGCCGCGGAACCACAAGGCTCCCCAGTTACGACAGGTACCGCCGCCGCAGCGCACGGCACCGGAACCGCAGCCGCGGAGCGCACGGAGCGCACAGCAGCCACGGAGCCCGCGCAAACCGAGATACATTCAAGATACATTCTCAACATTAACTTCATAAAAAAAGTGCGGTGCGCCCGGCCCCGCCTCGGCCCGGCGCGTGTCGGTCTTCACTTAAGCCGCGCGGCGTGGCGCAGCGCACAGGCGCACCCTCCATATCCGCACACCGGCGCGACGCGCACCGCAGCCGCTGAACCACCAGGCTCCTCAGTTGCCACACGTACCGCAGCCACAGCACACGGCACCGAGATCCCACCTCGGCCCGGCGCGTGTCGGTCCTCACTTAAGCCGCGCGGCGGGGCACACAGTCAGCGCAAACACGACACGTACCGCCGCCGCAGCGCCAAACGCACAGCAGCCGCGGAACCAGCGTCTCAGCAGACGCCATCCCTGCCGTGAAAACGCGGAAACACACTAAACTACAAACAACGCCACATTTCACAAATAATACATGCAACATGTTTACCTTTTTATTGACAGTGCTTCTATTTGACTATTGCATCGCAAGTAGTGATGATGACATCATGTTTTCTTTTTTAAGTTGAATGATTTGTCTGAATACACTGAAAACACTGAACATGTGTTTGTTCCCGAGCCACTCCATATCCACACTCCGGCGCACCGCTGCCGCTGACCCACCAGGCTCCTCAGTTGCGACACGTACCGCAGCCACAGCACACGGCACCGAGATCCCACCTCGGCCCGGCGCGTGTCGGTCCTCACTTAAGCCGCGCGGCGGGGCACACAGTCAGCGCAAACACGACACGTACCGCCACCGCAGCGCCAAACGCACAGCAGCCGCGGAATCAGCGTCTCAGCAGACGCCATCCCTGCCGTGAAAACGCGGAAACACACTAAACTACAAACAACGCCACATTTCACAAATAATACATGCAACATGTTTACCTTTTTATTGACAGTGCTTCTATTTGACTATTGCATCGCAAGTAGTGATGATGACATCATGTTTCCTTTTTTTAAGTTGAATGATTTGTCTGAATACACTGAAAACACTGAACATGTGTTTGTTCCCTTTTCAGGATGAGTTGGAAGCAACCCAAGAGGGGCAGTGGCCCTGGTGGCAGTAGTGAATGAAGATCAGGTTAGTTTACTGGCCTGAGTACAGTCCTCACAGTTTAAGTGAGGACACGCACCGCGGCCGCGGAACCACAAGGCTCCCCAGTTACGAGAGGTACCGCCGCCGCAGCGCACGGCACCGGAACCGCAGCCGCGGAGCGCACGGAGCGCACAGCAGCCACGGAGCCCGCGCAAACCGAGATACATTCAAGATACATTCTCAACATTAACTTCATAAAAAAAGTGCGGTGCGCCCGGCCCCGCCTCGGCCCGGCGCGTGTCGGTCTTCACTTAAGCCGCGCGGCGTGGCGCAGCGCACAGGCGCACCCTCCATATCCGCACAACGGCGCGACGCGCACCGCAGCCGCTGACCCACCAGGCTCCTCAGTTGCCACACGTACCGCAGCCACAGCACACGGCACCGAGATCCCACCTCGGCCCGGCGCGTGTCGGTCCTCACTTAAGCCGCGCGGCGGGGCACACAGTCAGCGCAAACACGACACGTACCGCCACCGCAGCGCCAAACGCACAGCAGCCGCGGAATCAGCGTCTCAGCAGACGCCATCCCTGCCGTGAAAACGCGGAAACACACTAAACTACAACCAACGCCACATTTCACAAATAATACAAGCAACATGTTTACCTTTTTATTGACAGTGCTTCTATTTGACTATTGCATCGCAAGTAGTGATGATGACATCATGTTTTCTTTTTTAAGTTGAATGATTTGTCTGAATACACTGAAAACACTGAACATGTGTTTGTTCCCTTTTCAGGATGAGTTGGAAGCAACCCAAGAGGGGCAGTGGCCCTGGTGGCAGTAGTGAATGAAGATCAGGTTAGTTTACTGGCCTGAGTACAGTCCTCACAGTTTAAGTGAGGACACCCACCGCGGCCGCGGAACCACAAGGCTCCCCAGTTACGACAGGTACCGCCGCCGCAGCGCACGGCACCGGAACCGCAGCCGCGGAGCGCACGGAGCGCACAGCAGCCACGGAGCCCGCGCAAACCGAGATACATTCAAGATACATTCTCAACATTAACTTCATAAAAAAAGTGCGGTGCGCCCGGCCCCGCCTCGGCCCGGCGCGTGTCGGTCTTCACTTAAGCCGCGCGGCGTGGCGCAGCGCACAGGCGCACCCTCCATATCCGCACAACGGCGCGACGCGCACCGCAGCCGCGGAACCAGCGTCTCAGCAGACGCCATCCCTGCCGTGAAAACGCGGAAACACACTAAACTACAAACAACGCCACATTTCACAAATAATACATGCAACATGTTTACCTTTTTATTGACAGTGCTTCTATTTGACTATTGCATCGCAAGTAGTGATGATGACATCATGTTTTCTTTTTTAAGTTGAATGATTTGTCTGAATACACTGAAAACACTGAACATGTGTTTGTTCCCGAGCCACTCCATATCCACACTCCGGCGCACCGCTGCCGCTGAACCACCAGGCTCCTCAGTTGCGACACGTACCGCAGCCACAGCACACGGCACCGAGATCCCACCTCGGCCCGGCGCGTGTCGGTCCTCACTTAAGCCGCGCGGCGGGACACACAGTCAGCGCAAACACGACACGTACCGCCACCGCAGCGCCAAACGCACAGCAGCCGCGGAATCAGCGTCTCAGCAGAAGCCATCCCTGCCGTGAAAACGCGGAAACACACTAAACTACAAACAACGCCACATTTCACAAATAATACATGCAACATGTTTACCTTTTTATTGACAGTGCTTCTATTTGACTATTGCATCGCAAGTAGTGATGATGACATCATGTTTTCTTTTTTAAGTTGAATGATTTGTCTGAATACACTGAAAACACTGAACATGTGTTTGTTCCCTTTTCAGGATGAGTTGGAAGCAACCCAAGAGGGGCAGTGGCCCTGGTGGCAGTAGTGAATGAAGATCAGGTTAGTTTACTGGCCTGAGTACAGTCCTCACAGTTTAAGTGAGGACACCCACCGCGGCCGCGGAACCACAAGGCTCCCCAGTTACGACAGGTACCGCCGCCGCAGCGCACGGCACCGGAACCGCAGCCGCGGAGCGCACAGCAGCCACGGAGCCCGCGCAAACCGAGATACATTCAAGATACATTCTCAACATTAACTTCATAAAAAAAGTGCGGTGCGCCCGGCCCCGCCTCGGCCCGGCGCGTGTCGGTCTTCACTTAAGCCGCGCGGCGTGGCGCTGCGCACAGGCGCACCCTCCATATCCGCACAACGGCGCGACGCGCACCGCAGCCGCTGAACCACCAGGCTCCTCAGTTGCCACACGTACCGCAGCCACAGCACACGGCACCGAGATCCCACCTCGGCCCGGCGCGTGTCGGTCCTCACTTAAGCCGCGCGGCGGGGCACACAGTCAGCGCAAACACAACACGTACCGCCGCCGCAGCGCCAAACGCACAGCAGCCGCGGAACCAGCGTCTCAGCAGACGCCATCGCTGCCGTGAAAACGCGGAAACACACTAAACTACAAACAACGCCACATTTCACAAATAATACATGCAACATGTTTACCTTTTAATGACAGTGCTTCTATTTGACTATTGCATCGCAAGTAGTGATGATGACATCATGTTTTCTTTTTTAAGTTGAATGATTTGTCTGAATACACTGAAAACACTGAACATGTGTTTGTTCCCTTTTCAGGATGAGTTGGAAGCAACCCAAGAGGGGCAGTGGCCCTGGTGGCAGTAGTGAATGAAGATCAGGTTAGTTTACTGGCCTGAGTACAGTCCTCACAGTTTAAGTGAGGACACGCACCGCGGCCGCGGAACCACAAGGCTCCCCAGTTACGACAGGTACCGCCGCCGCAGCGCACGGCACCGGAACCGCAGCCGCGGAGCGCACGGAGCGCACAGCAGCCACGGAGCCCGCGCAAACCGAGATACATTCAAGATACATTCTCAACATTAACTTCATAAAAAAAGTGCGGTGCGCCCGGCCCCGCCTCGGCCCGGCGCGTGTCGGTCTTCACTTAAGCCGCGCGGCGTGGCGCAGCGCACAGGCGCACCCTCCATATCCGCACACCGGCGCGACGCGCACCGCAGCCACTGAACCACCAGGCTCCTCAGTCACAGCGCACATGTTTTCAATAATAAGCCCCGCCCCAAACATTTCAAGCTTTCACACCTGATTGGCTGACCATTGTGCCAATATTTAAACTCCTGTGTTGACAGCCGCACCAGAGGGACAGATCACAGATGTAAGTTTGACGTTACTTTGTTTCCTTGTTTCTTCACTGACATCAGTCTTCTTCTCATCTCTTGTCTTTAATGAAACGATCACAGTCACCTGTTTGTGTCTCACTCTCTGTTTGCAGCATCAACGCAAACCTGCTACAAAACCCGGACTGGTATTCATGGACGGACTGAACTGGATTCGGTTTGATGGTGTGAGTACAACAGAAACTCATCACAACCAAACAGAAACAAACACACTTAACACTTAATTGTAAGTGTACACTCAAACTTTAACACTTTTTTTTATCATATGACATTTAAACTAATATTTAAATAAACATTTAGTTTGGAATGAGTATCAAGTAAAACCTGAAGTGGAGCTCCACTGAATATTATTATTATTATTATTATTATTATTATTATTATTATTGTTACTAAGTGATGACGAAAAAAACCCAGGTCAGTATTTTGTAACCTAAGAAAACCAATGTGATGTAAGTAATTATTGAAAAGGCTATTTATTAATTTAAATAATTAATGACACTTAAGTCGTTATTTAATGGTGTATTTATTAATATAAATCATCTAAAAAGGCTTGGGTTTCTAGTAACTAACTGGTGCTAACTAACTCAGCAGCCAGGAGTCACACTGTGAGTGGCTAATTGGAAGAATCAGTAGAGGAGAGGAAAGTAGAGGAAACCAGGTGCATGTACAGTGAATTTGGTCAATATTGCTTCTTGCAATAAAGAGTTACAGGGTGCTGTCACATTTCGGCAGGGCCTGCCGAGAAGTGACTGCACCCTGTAACTCTGGATTGTTAGGGCTTACATTCTCTATCTTTTCAGCATTAGCAGTCGAGGAAAACAGGTGCATGTACAATGAATTTGGTCAGTATCGCTCCTTCAAACAACGACTTATAGGGTGTACCCTGTATACAGTATTATATCTACCAGTAGACCTACGCTCACTACCTCTTAACCGATGCGCGTTCCCGTCGGAGGCAGTCATTTTTCGGCAAGGTTCAATGTGTTGTGCCTTCAGATGGTGTTCTGCACACTTTGGTTGCGCTGATTTGAGTTCCTTTTGCTTTCTTAGCATGGCCTTTCTGCTGATCTTTGACCTCAACATGGCATCACTGGATATTTTCTGTTTGTCACACCGTGGTTGTGCAAGCAGTTTGTAAAAATACTACCAGTAACCATGCCACATTAAAAGCTCCTTGAATCACCTTTCTTCCTAATGCTGATAGTCTGTTTGAACTTGATTTGGGCGTCCTGATCATGTCTACCTGCCTAAATGCAATGACTTACTGCCATGTGATTGGCTCCTTCAATCAGTGTGTTCATAAACAGAAAATGTGTACCTAATAAATTGGCAGATGTGTGTTTAAATCCAACCAGGAAGGAATATAGAAAGCAGTTTATAGTAGACATGTAGTTTTTCCTCTGCAGTTATAGGTGGGTGGAGTTTGCACTGCAGCTTCTGTGGCGTTTGTTTTGTTCACCGTTGTTGGAGACCATTATGGCTACATTGTTGAAATTAAAGAAACACACTCAGTGCAAACATAGCCACAATCTGGAAATATAAAATGAGGTCACCCTGTGACGCTGCCGACACCGAGGCTCATTTCAGCACCGTGGACAGCGCTATGAAATCACGGCACACATTGACAAATAAACTCATGAGTACAGTCCTCACAGTTTAAGTGAGGACACGCACCGCGGCCGCGGAACCACAAGGCTCCCCAGTTACGAGAGGTACCGCCGCCGCAGCGCACGGCACCGGAACCGCGTACATTCAAGATACATTCTCAACATTAACTTCATAAAAAAATTGCGGTGCGCCCGGCCCCGCCTCGGCCCGGCGCGTGTCGGTCTTCACTTAAGCTGCGCGGCGTGGCGCAGCGCACAGGCGCACCCTCCATATCCGCACAACGGCGCGACGCGCACCGCAGCCGCTGAACCACCAGGCTCCTCAGTTGCGACACGTACCGCAGCCACAGCACACGGCACCGAGATCCCACCTCGGCCCGGCGCGTGTCGGTCCTCACTTAAGCCGCGCGGCGGGGCACACAGTCAGTGCAAACACGACACGTACCGCCGCCGCAGCGCCAAACGCACAGCAGCCGCGGAACCAGCGTCTCAGCAGACGCCATCCCTGCCGTGAAAACGCGGAAACACACTAAACTACAAACAACGCCACATTTCACAAATAATACATGCAACATGTTAACCTTTTTATTGACAGTGCTTCTATTTGACTATTGCATCGCAAGTAGTGATGATGACATCATGTTTTCTTTTTTAAGTTGAATGATTTGTCTGAATACACTGAAAACACTGAACATGTGTTTGTTCCCGAGCCACTCCATATCCACACTCCGGCGCACCGCTGCCGCTGAACCACCAGGCTCCTCAGTTGCGACACGTACCGCAGCCACAGCACACGGCACCGAGATCCCACCTCGGCCCAGCGCGTGTCGGTCCTCAATTAAGCCGCGCGGCGGGGCACACAGTCAGCGCAAACACGACACGTACCGCCGCCGCAGCGCCAAACGCACAGCAGCCGCGGAACCAGCGTCTCAGCAGACGCCATCCCTGCCGTGAAAACGCGGAAACACACTAAACTACAAACAACGCCACATTTCACAAATAATACATGCAACATGTTTACCTTTTTATTGAGAGTGCTTCTATTTGACTATTGCATCGCAAGTAGTGATGATGACATCATGTTTTCTTTTTTAAGTTGAATGATTTGTCTGAATACACTGAAAACACTGCACATGTGTTTGTTCCCTTTTCAGGATGAGTTGGAAGCAACCCAAGAGGGGCAGTGGCCCTGGTGGCAGTAGTGAATGAAGATCAGGTTAGTTTACTGGCCTGAGTACAGTCCTCACAGTTTAAGTGAGGACACACACCGCGGCCGCGGAACCACCAGGCTCCCCAGTTACGACAGGTACCGCCGCCGCAGCGCACGGCACCGGAACCGCGTACATTCAAGATACATTCTCAACATTAACTTCATAAAAAAATTGCGGTGCGCCCGGCCCCGCCTCGGCCCGGCGCGTGTCGGTCTTCACTTAAGCTGCGCGGCGTGGCGCAGCGCACAGGCGCACCCTCCATATCCGCACAACGGCGCGACGCGCACCGCAGCCGCTGAACCACCAGGCTCCTCAGTTGCGACACGTACCGCAGCCACAGCACACGGCACCGAGATCCCACCTCGGCCCGGCGCGTGTCGGTCCTCACTTAAGCCGCGCGGCGGGGCACACAGTCAGTGCAAACACGACACGTACCGCCGCCGCAGCGCCAAACGCACAGCAGCCGCGGAACCAGCGTCTCAGCAGACGCCATCCCTGCCATGAAAACGCGGAAACACACTAAACTACAAACAACGCCACATTTCACAAATAATACATGCAACATGTTAACCTTTTTATTGACAGTGCTTCTATTTGACTATTGCATCGCAAGTAGTGATGATGACATCATGTTTTCTTTTTTAAGTTGAATGATTTGTCTGAATACACTGAAAACACTGAACATGTGTTTGTTCCCGAGCCACTCCATATCCACACTCCGGCGCACCGCTGCCGCTGAACCACCAGGCTCCTCAGTTGCGACACGTACCGCAGCCACAGCACACGGCACCGAGATCCCACCTCGGCCCAGCGCGTGTCGGTCCTCAATTAAGCCGCGCGGCGGGGCACACAGTCAGCGCAAACACGACACGTACCGCCGCCGCAGCGCCAAACGCACAGCAGCCGCGGAACCAGCGTCTCAGCAGACGCCATCCCTGCCGTGAAAACGCGGAAACACACTAAACTACAAACAACGCCACATTTCACAAATAATACATGCAACATGTTTACCTTTTTATTGAGAGTGCTTCTATTTGACTATTGCATCGCAAGTAGTGATGATGACATCATGTTTTCTTTTTTAAGTTGAATGATTTGTCTGAATACACTGAAAACACTGAACATGTGTTTGTTCCCTTTTCAGGATGAGTTGGAAGTAACCCAAGAGGGGCAGTGGCCCTGGTGGCAGTAGTGAATGAAGATCAGGTTCCTGCAGGAGTTCCCTTTGAAACTCACCATGTGTCTCTGGTCCTCACAATCAGGTTGTAATGGCTCACACACTGATCTACGCTCTCCATTTGAAGTTGTCAGAAGTAGAATGTAATAATTTGATTTAGTAGAAAGAAAAGAGTCAATTCAACTTAAGTATTAACATTTGTATAA
The DNA here is from genome assembly GCF_958295425.1 of Solea solea. NCBI lineage: Eukaryota > Metazoa > Chordata > Actinopteri > Pleuronectiformes > Soleidae > Solea > Solea solea. The sequence continues at coordinate 127,109 of NW_026704014.1, read as the reverse complement.
AGAAGATCATTTCAGTTCAGATAAATCCGTTTCACATAAGTGTCACATACTTAGTAGTTTTCATTAACTGAATGGAATTAGTACAATGCACTTTACCCAAGTGACTTTAACAACAAATACTTGAGTTACTTGTACTCAAATCAAATACTTTTGTATGCTTAAATTGTTTGAGTTAATAAACTTAATTGGTTTCCTAAATGGTTAAAGTTGAAGTAACTCATTCCCCGCAGACAAGACACATTCTCAACATTAACTTCATAAAACCAGAGACCATTATGGCTACATTGTTGAAATGAAAGAAACACACTCAGTGCAAACATAGCCACAATCTGGAAATATAAAATGAGGTGGCCCCGTGACCCTGCCGACACCGAGGCTCATTTCATCACCGTGGACAGCGCTATGAAATCACGGCACACATTGACAAATGAACTCATGTGCATGCTCAAGCTACAATACAATTTCAAATGCATTCTTTTCTCTTTTTTTTTTAGATACAAGGAAGTGCGGTGCGCCCGGCCCCGCCAGGATCCCACCTCAGCCCGGCGCGTGTCGGTCTTCACTTAAGCCGCGCGGCGTGGCGCGGCACACAGGCGCACACTCCATATCCACACTCTGGCTCAACGCGCACCGCAGCCACTGAACCACCAGGCTCCTCAGTCACAGCGCACATGTTTTCAATAATAAGCCCCGCCCCAAACATTTCAAGCTTTCACACCTGATTGGCTGACCATTGTGCCAATATTTAAACTCCTGTGTTGACAGCCGCACCAGAGGGAGAGGAGATGCTGACAGATCACAGACGTAAGTTTGACGTTACTTTGTTTCCTTGTTTTCTCACTGACTCCAGTCTTCTTCTCATCTCTTGTCTTTAATGAAACCATCACAGTCCCATGTTTGTGTCTCACTCTCTGTTTGCAGCACCAATGCAAACCTGCTACAGTACAAACCTGCTACAAACCCCAGACTGGATTCGGTTTACTGGCGTGAGTACAACAGAAAGTCATCACAACCAGACAGAAACAAACCGCAAACACACTTAACACTTGAATCTAAGTGTAGAGTCGAACGTTAACACTTTAATTTTGATCATATGACATTAAACTAATATTTAATTACCTCATTTATTTTTTTTATAATTTTAATAATGTAAATATTAGCATTTTAGCTCAATAGCTTCCAGGCAATGTGACCCAACGACTCCAAATGAGTGTACAAACATAGTACTAGACTGCCTAGTCAGGACACACCTCTTTATATTCCATTTAAATACTTGATTTACTTTCAATCATTTCTTTAATGCAAATATTAGCATTTTATCTCAATCGCGTCCAGGCCATGTGACCCTAAAGATTCCAAAACAGTGCAGCAACATAGAACTAGACTGCCTAGTCAGGACACACCTCTTTTTATTCCATTTTAGTACCTCCCATAATTTCTTTTTAATCCATTTTTAACGGTAATTCGTTGATGGTCCCTAAATGAGACCACGGTTGTTGAGAGCGATGGGTCGGACTTTGTACAAGCCGTGATCGTGCACCTATCTCGGAGTGGAGAAGGAGGAGGGTGCTGTTGGATCTGGAGCGAATGTCTGTTGAATATCCAACCTGGAACTGATTTCAGCGCGGTACGTTGTCGGAGGTGATCAGCTCCGCCTCTGCGGACGCTCGGTGCTCACAGTGCCCAGGGCAGAGCAGCGTTACCTCGGCCTGTCCTGATGAAATGATCCGCTGGCTCAGACGTCTCACAGATGCTTGGTGTGATCCATAGATTTGTGGTTGACGTGTTACTTTGTTTTTAATGTAAACACTTTGTATATTATTACTAATAATTGATTTTACCTTCGAATTTTAGGTTTATATTAAAGTGGCACGGCCATTGTATTTGTTAAAATCCCAAGTCTCCTCCTCACCTGCCTCATCACTGGCACACCTACCTGGACCACACCCCTAATCCTATATAACCCGCCCCTTCCGCCCTTTGACCCCCCTATTTTCCCTCCAAACAATCCACGAGAACAAAGGGACACTGGCTGTGAGTTTTATGGACGTTCACTCATTTAATGATTCATTTGGTTGATACTACATCTTGTATGAAGACTTACTTATTGCTTGTGTGTCATTATACTAGATTCCTGAGTTTAATCCTTTGCTAAAGAGAGGAAAGTAAGAGTGGATGTATTATTGATGTTAGTCTAAGACAACCTCATTTCTTATTGTATATTTGATACTTTCTAGATTGTAATATTTCCTTTATCATTTTCATATAGACTGAATCATCCACCATTACCCCTCATCACCGACTACCGTTTACTTGGAAATAAAATATTGCAACTTGGAAAGCTGCCTGGATCCTGTGTTTAAATGTGCACCCAACATATGATGTTCAGTCAATCACCGCCACTATAGTGTACAGTTCTTTCATATTTGTGTATGTATTTGAATATAAATGTACAATTGTAAGTTCAAATAAATAATACATTAACTGTCAGTTGATGTACTGATATCTATGAGTAGTCTAGTGAAAAACAGACGTAGCACCATCAGTAGCTCTTTGTGTTTTATGTCACAGGTCTCCATCAACATATGCAGCACTCGGGCATGAAGAAACTGTGAATCCAGCTCCTCCTTGCCGAACTAAAAGAGAGACGACCTGCACTCTTTAGTGAAGCTCAAGTGAGTGAAAGAGGATGGTGACACCCACACACTGTCAAAGTCATCGTTGTAGCAATGCCTCATCTGGAAAAGAGTTTTAATATGACAGCGAGGCTCATTTCAGCACCGTGGACAGCGCTATGAAATCACGGCACACATTGACAAATAAAATCATGCGCATGCTCAAGCTACAATACAATTTCAAATGAATTCTTTTTTTTTTTTAGATACAAGGAAGTGCGGTGCGCCCGGCCCCGCCAGGATCCCACCTCGGCCTGGCGCGTGTCGGTCTTCACTTAAGCCGCGCGGCGTGGCGCACAAACCTACAAACCTGCTACAAACCCCAGACTGGATTCGGTTTACTGGCGTGAGTACAGTCCTCACAGTTTAAGTGAGGACACGCACTTGTATTCTCAGTTTGGTATAAGATGTGAGTACAGTGTAACGCCACATTTCACAACTAATACATGCAACATGTTTACCTTTTTATTGACAGTGCTTCTATTTGACTATTGCAAGTAGTGATGATGACATCATGTTTTCTTTTTTAAGTTGAATGATTTGTCTGAATACACTGAAAACACTGAACATGTGTTAGTTCCCTTTTCAGGATGAGTTGGAAGCAACCCAAGAGGGGCAGTGGCCCTGGTGGCAGTAGTGAATGAAGATCAGGTTCCTGCAGGAGTTCCCTTTGAAACTCACCATGTGTCTCTGGTCCTCACAATCAGGTTGTAATGGCTCACACACTGATCTACGCTCTCCATTTGAAGTTGTCAGAAGTAGAATGTAATAATTTGATTTAGTAGAAAGAAAAGAGTCAATTCAACTTAAGTATTAACATTTGTATAAAGAAGATCATTTCAGTTCAGATAAATCCGTTTCACATAAGTGTCACATACTTAGTAGTTTTCATTAACTGAATGGAATTAGTACAATGCACTTTACCCAAGTTACTTTAACAACAAATACTTGAGTTACTTGTACTCAAATCAAATACTTTTGTATGCTTAAATTGTTTGAGTTAATAAACTTGATTGGTTTCCTAAATGGTTAAAGTTGAAGTAACTCATTCCCCGCAGACAAGATACATTCTCAACATTAACTTCATAAAACCAGAGACCATTATGGCTACATTGTTGAAATGAAAGAAACACACTCAGTGCAAACATAGCCACAATCTGGAAATATAAAATGAGGTGGCCCCGTGACCCTGCCGACACCGAGGCTCATTTCATCACCGTGGACAGCGCTATGAAATCACGGCACACATTGACAAATGAACTCATGTGCATGCTCAAGCTACAATACAATTGCAAATGCATTCTTTTCTCTTTTTTTTTAGATACAAGGAAGTGCGGTGCGCCCGGCCCCGCCAGGATCCCACCTCAGCCCGGCGCGTGTCGGTCTTCACTTAAGCCGCGCGGCGTGGCGCGGCACACAGGCGCACACTCCATATCCACACTCCGGCTCAACGCGCACCGCAGCCACTGAACCACCAGGCTCCTCAGTCACAGCGCACATGTTTTCAATAATAAGCCCCGCCCCAAACATTTCAAGCTTTCACACCTGATTGGCTGACCATTGTGCCAATATTTAAACTCCTGTGTTGACAGCCGCACCAGAGGGACAGATCACAGATGTAAGTTTGACGTTACTTTGTTTCCTTGTTTCTTCACTGACATCAGTCTTCTTCTCATCTCTTGTCTTTAATGAAACGATCACAGTCACCTGTTTGTGTCTCACTCTCTGTTTGCAGCATCAACGCAAACCTGCTACAAAACCCGGACTGGTATTCATGGACGGACTGAACTGGATTCGGTTTGCTGGTGTGAGTACAACAGAAAGTCATCACAACCAAACAGAAACAAACACACTTAACACTTAATTGTAAGTGTACACTCAAACTTTAACACTTTTTTTTATCATATGACATTTAAACTAATATTTAAATAAACATTTAGTTTGGAATGAGAATCAAGTAAAACCTGAAGTGGAGCTCCACTGAATATTATTCTTATTATTATTATTATTATTATTATTATTATTGTTGTTGTTACTAAGTGATGACGAAAAAAACCCAGGTCAGTATTTTGTAACCTAAGAAAACCAATGTGATGTAAGTAATTATTGAAAAGGCTATTTATTAATTTAAATAATTAATGACACTTAAGTCGTTATTTAATGGTGTATTTATTAATATAAATCATCTAAAAAGGCTTGGGTTTCTAGTAACTAACTGGTGCTAACTAACTCAGCAGCCAGGAGTCACACTGTGAGTGGCTAATTGGAAGAATCAGTAGAGGAGAGGAAAGTAGAGGAAACCAGGTGCATGTACAGTGAATTTGGTCAATATTGCTTCTTGCAATAAAGAGTTACAGGGTGCTGTCACATTTCGGCAGGGCCTGCCGAGAAGTGACTGCACCCTGTAACTCTGGATTGTTAGGGCTTACATTCTCTATCTTTTCAGCATTAGCAGTCGAGGAAAACAGGTGCATGTACAATGAATTTGGTCAGTATCGCTCCTTCAAACAACGACTTATAGGGTGTACCCTGTATACAGTATTATATCTACCAGTAGACCTACGCTCACTACCTCTTAACCGATGCGCGTTCCCGTCGGAGGCAGTCATTTTTCGGCAAGGTTCAATGTGTTGTGCCTTCAGATGGTGTTCTGCACACTTTGGTTGCGCTGATTTGAGTTCCTTTTGCTTTCTTAGCATGGCCTTTCTGCTGATCTTTGACCTCAACATGGCATCACTGGATATTTTCTGTTTGTCACACCGTGGTTGTGCAAGCAGTTTGTAAAAATACTACCAGTAACCATGCCACATTAAAAGCTCCTCGAATCACCTTTCTTCCTAATGCTGATAGTCTGTTTGAACTTGATTTGGGCGTCCTGATCATGTCTACCTGCCTAAATGCAATGACTTACTGCCATGTGATTGGCTCCTTCAATCAGTGTGTTCATAAACAGAAAATGTGTACCTAATAAATTGGCAGATGTGTGTTTAAATCCAACCAGGAAGGAATATAGAAAGCAGTTTATAGTAGACATGTAGTTTTTCCTCTGCAGCTATAGGTGGGTGGAGTTTGCACTGCAGCTTCTGTGGCGTTTGTTTTGTTCACCGTTGTTGGAGACCATTATGGCTACATTGTTGAAATTAAAGAAACACACTCAGTGCAAACATAGCCACAATCTGGAAATATAAAATGAGGTCACCCTGTGACGCTGCCGACACCGAGGCTCATTTCAGCACCGTGGACAGCGCTATGAAATCACGGCACACATTGACAAATAAACTCATGAGTACAGTCCTCACAGTTTAAGTGAGGACACGCACCGCGGCCGCGGAACCACCAGGCTCCCCAGTTACGACAGGTACCGCCGCCGCAGCGCACGGCACCGGAACCGCAGCCGCGGAGCGCACTGCAGCCGCGTAGCGCACAGCAGCCACGGAGCCCGCGCAAACCGAGATACATTCAAGATACATTCTCAACATTAACTTCATAAAAAAAGTGCGGTGCGCCCGGCCCCGCCTCGGCCCGGCGCGTGTCGGTCTTCACTTAAGCCGCGCGGCGTGGCGCAGCGCACAGGCGCACCCTCCATATCCGCACAACGGCGCGACGCGCACCGCAGCCGCTGAACCACCAGGCTCCTCAGTTGCCACACGTACCGCAGCCACAGCACACGGCACCGAGATCCCACCTCGGCCCGGCGCGTGTCGGTCCTCACTTAAGCCGCGCGGCGGGGCACACAGTCAAAGCAAACACGACACGTACCGCCGCCGCAGCGCCAAACGCACAGCAGCCGCGGAACCAGCGTCTCAGCAGACGCCATCCCTGCCGTGAAAACGCGGAAACACACTAAACTACAAACAACGCCACATTTCACAAATAATACATGCAACATGTTTACCTTTTTATTGACAGTGCTTCTATTTGACTATTGCATCGCAAGTAGTGATGATGACATCATGTTTTCTTTTTTAAGTTGAATGATTTGTCTGAATACACTGAAAACACTGAACATGTGTTTGTTCCCGAGCCACTCCATATCCACACTCCGGCGCACCGCTGCCGCTGAACCACCAGGCTCCTCAGTTGCGACACGTACCGCAGCCACAGCACACGGCACCGAGATCCCACCTCGGCCCGGCGCGTGTCGGTCCTCACTTAAGCCGCGCGGCGGGGCACACAGTCAGCGCAAACACGACACGTACCGCCACCGCAGCGCCAAACGCACAGCAGCCGCGGAATCAGCGTCTCAGCAGACGCCATCCCTGCCGTGAAAACGCGGAAACACACTAAACTACAAACAACGCCACATTTCACAAATAATACATGCAACATGTTTACCTTTTTATTGACAGTGCTTCTATTTGACTATTGCATCGCAAGTAGTGATGATGACATCATGTTTTCTTTTTTAAGTTGAATGATTTGTCTGAATACACTGAAAACACTGAACATGTGTTTGTTCCCTTTTCAGGATGAGTTGGAAGCAACCCAAGAGGGGCAGTGGCCCTGGTGGCAGTAGTGAATGAAGATCAGGTTAGTTTACTGGCCTCAGTACAGTCCTCACAGTTTAAGTGAGGACACGCACCGCGGCCGCGGAACCACAAGGCTCCCCAGTTACGACAGGTACCGCCGCTGCAGCGCACGGCACCGGAACTGCAGCCGCGGAGCGCACAGAGCGCACAGCAGCCACGGAGCCCGCGCAAACCGAGATACATTCAAGATACATTCTCAACATTAACTTCATAAAAAAAGTGCGGTGCGCCCGGCCCCGCCTCGGCCCGGCGCGTGTCGGTCTGCACTTAAGCCGCGCGGCGTGGCGCAGCGCACAGGCGCACCCTCCATATCCGCACAACGGCGCGACGCGCACCGCAGCCGCTGAACCACCAGGCTCCTCAGTTGCGACACGTACCGCAGCCACAGCACACGGCACCGAGATCCCACCTCGGCCCGGAGCGTGTCGGTCCTCACTTAAGCCGCGCGGCGGGGCACACAGTCAGCGCAAACACGACACGTACCGCCGCCGCAGCGCCAAACGCACAGCAGCCGCGGAACCAGCGTCTCAGCAGACGCCATCCCTGCCGTGAAAACGCGGAAACACACTAAACTACAAACAACGCCACATTTCACAAATAATACATGCAACATGTTTACCTTTTTATTGACAGTGCTTCTATTTGACTATTGCATCGCAAGTAGTGATGATGACATCATGTTTTCTTTTTTAAGTTGAATGATTTGTCTGAATACACTGAAAACACTGAACATGTGTTTGTTCCCTTTTCAGGATGAGTTGGAAGCAACCCAAGAGGGGCAGTGGCCCTGGTGGCAGTAGTGAATGAAGATCAGGTTCCTGCAGGAGTTCCCTTTGAAACTCACCATGTGTCTCTGGTCCTCACAATCAGGTTGTAATGGCTCACACACTGATCTACGCTCTCCATTTGAAGTTGTCAGAAGTAGAATGTAATAATTTGATTTAGTAGAAAGAAAAGAGTCAATTCAACTTAAGTATTAACATTTGTATAAAGAAGATCATTTCAGTTCAGATAAATCCGTTTCACATAAGTGTCACATACTTAGTAGTTTTCATTAACTGAATGGAATTAGTACAATGCACTTTACCCAAGTTACTTGAACAACAAATACTTGAGTTACTTGTACTCAAATCAAATACTTTTGTATGCTTAAATTGTTTGAGTTAATAAACTTAATTGGTTTCCTAAATGGTTAAAGTTGAAGTAACTCATTCCCCGCAGACAAGATACATTCTCAACATTAACTTCATAAAACCAGAGACCATTATGGCTACATTGTTGAAATGAAAGAAACACACTCAGTGCAAACATAGCCACAATCTGGAAATATAAAATGAGGTGGCCCCGTGACCCTGCCGACACCGAGGCTCATTTCATCACCGTGGACAGCGCTATGAAATCACGGCACACATTGACAAATGAACTCATGTGCATGCTCAAGCTACAATACAATTTCAAATGCATTCTTTTCTTTTTTTCTTTAGATACAAGGAAGTGCGGTGCGCCCGGCCCCGCCAGGATCCCACCTCAGCCCGGCGCGTGTCGGTCTTCACTTAAGCCGCGCGGCGTGGCGCGGCACACAGGCGCACACTCCATATCCACACTCTGGCTCAACGCGCACCGCAGCCACTGAACCACCAGGCTCCTCAGTCACAGCGCACATGTTTTCAATAATAAGCCCCGCCCCAAACATTTCAAGCTTTCACACCTGATTGGCTGACCATTGTGCCAATATTTAAACTCCTGTGTTGACAGCCGCACCAGAGGGACAGATCACAGATGTAAGTTTGACGTTACTTTGTTTCCTTGTTTCTTCACTGACATCAGTCTTCTTCTCATCTCTTGTCTTTAATGAAACGATCACAGTCACCTGTTTGTGTCTCACTCTCTGTTTGCAGCATCAACGCAAACCTGCTACAAAACCCGGACTGGTATTCATGGACGGACTGAACTGGATTTGGTTTGCTGGTGTGAGTACAACAGAAACTCATCACAACCAAACAGAAACAAACACACTTAACACTTAATTGTAAGTGTACACTCAAACTTTAACACTTTTTTTTTATCATATGACATTTAAACTAATATTTAAATAAACATTTAGTTTGGAATGAGTATCAAGTAAAACCTGAAGTGGAGCTCCACTGAATATTATTCTTATTATTATTATTATTATTATTATTATTATTATTATTATTGTTACTAAGTGATGACGAAAAAAACCCAGGTTAGTATTTTGTAACCTAAGAAAACCAATGTGATGTAAGTAATTATTGAAAAGGCTATTTATTAATTTAAATAATTAATGACACTGAAGTCATTATTTAATGGTGTATTTATTAATATAAATCATCTAAAAAGGCTTGGGTTTCTAGTAACTAACTGGTGCTAACTAACTCAGCAGCCAGGAGTCACACTGTGAGTGGCTAATTGGAAGAATCAGTAGAGGAGAGGAAAGTAGAGGAAACCAGGTGCATGTACAGTGAATTTGGTCAATATTGCTTCTTGCAATAAAGAGTTACAGGGTGCTGTCACATTTCGGCAGGGCCTGCCGAGAAGTGACTGCACCCTGTAACTCTGGATTGTTAGGGCTTACATTCTCTATCTTTTCAGCATTAGCAGTCGAGGAAAACAGGTGCATGTACAATGAATTTGGTCAGTATCGCTCCTTCAAACAACGACTTATAGGGTGTACCCTGTATACAGTATTATATCTACCAGTAGACCTACGCTCACTACCTCTTAACCGATGCGCGTTCCCGTCGGAGGCAGTCATTTTTCGGCAAGGTTCAATGTGTTGTGCCTTCAGATGGTGTTCTGCACACTTTGGTTGCGCTGATTTGAGTTCCTTTTGCTTTCTTAGCATGGCCTTTCTGCTGATCTTTGACCTCAACATGGCATCACTGGATATTTTCTGTTTGTCACACCGTGGTTGTGCAAGCAGTTTGTAAAAATACTACCAGTAACCATGCCACATTAAAAGCTCCTTGAATCACCTTTCTTCCTAATGCTGATAGTGTGTTTCAACTTGATTTGGGCGTCCTGATCATGTCTACCTGCCTAAATGCAATGACTTACTGCCATGTGATTGGCTCCTTCAATCAGTGTGTTCATAAACAGAAAATGTGTACCTAATAAATTGGCAGATGTGTGTTTAAATCCAACCAGGAAGGAAAATAGAAAGCAGTTTATAGTAGACATGTAGTTTTTCCTCTGCAGCTATAGGTGGGTGGAGTTTGCACTGCAGCTTCTGTGGCCTTGTTTTGTTCACCGTTGTTGGAGACCATTATGGCTACATTGTTGAAATTAAAGAAACACACTCAGTGCAAACATAGCCACAATCTGGAAATATAAAATGAGGTCACCCTGTGACGCTGCCGACACCGAGGCTCATTTCAGCACCTTGGACAGCGCTATGAAATCACGGCACACATTGACAAATAAACTCATGAGTACAGTCCTCACAGTTTAAGTGAGGACACGCACCGCCGCCGCAGCGCCAAACGCACAGCAGCCGCGGAACCAGCGTCTCAGCAGACGCCATCCCTGCCGTGAAAACGCGGAAACACACTAAACTACAAACAACGCCACATTTCACAAATAATACATGCAACATGTTTACCTTTTTATTGACAGTGCTTCTATTTGACTATTGCATCGCAAGTAGTGATGATGACATCATGTTTTCTTTTTTAAGTTGAATGATTTGTCTGAATACACTGAAAACACTGAACATGTGTTTGTTCCCTTTTCAGGATGAGTTGGAAGCAACCCAAGAGGGGCAGTGGCCCTGGTGGCAGTAGTGAATGAAGATCAGGTTCCTGCAGGAGTTCCCTTTGAAACTCACCATGTGTCTCTGGTCCTCACAATCAGGTTGTAATGGCTCACACACTGATCTACGCTCTCCATTTGAAGTTGTCAGAAGTAGAATGTAATAATTTGATTTAGTAGAAAGAAAAGAGTCAATTCAACTTAAGTATTAACATTTGTATAAAGAAGATCATTTCAGTTCAGATAAATCCGTTTCACATAAGTGTCACATACTTAGTAGTTTTCATTAACTGAATGGAATTAGTACAATGCACTTTAGCCAAGTTACTTTAACAACAAATACTTGAGTTACTTGTACTCAAATCAAATACTTTTGTATGCTTAAATTGTTTGAGTTAATAAACTTAATTGGTTTCCTAAATGGTTAAAGTTGAAGTAACTCATTCCCCGCAGACAAGATACATTCTCAACATTAACTTCATAAAACCAGAGACCATTATGGCTACATTGTTGAAATGAAAGAAACACACTCAGTGCAAACATAGCCACAATCTGGAAATATAAAATGAGGTGGCCCCGTGACCCTGCCGACACCGAGGCTCATTTCATCACCGTGGACAGCGCTATGAAATCACGGCACACATTGACAAATGAACTCATGTGCATGCTCAAGCTACAATACAATTTCAAATGCATTCTTTTCTCTTTTTTTTTAGATACAAGGAAGTGCGGTGCACCCGGCCCCGCCAGGATCCCACCTCAGCCCGGCGCGTGTCGGTCTTCACTTAAGCCGCACGGCGTGGCACTCTGGCGCACACTCCATATCCACACGACGGCTCAACGCGCACCGCAGCCACTGAACCACCAGGCTCCTCAGTCACAGCGCACATGTTTTCAATAATAAGCCCCGCCCCAAACATTTCAAGCTTTCACACCTGATTGACTGACCATTGTGCCAATATTTAAACTCCTGTGTTGACAGCCGCACCAGAGGGAGAGGAGATGCTGACAGATCACAGACGTAAGTTTGACGTTACTTTGTTTCCTTGTTTTCTCACTGACTCCAGTCTTCTTCTCATCTCTTGTCTTTAATGAAACCATCACAGTCCCATGTTTGTGTCTCACTCTCTGTTTGCAGCACCAATGCAAACCTGCTACAGTACAAACCTGCTACAAACCCCAGACTGGATTCGGTTTACTGGCGTGAGTACAACAGAAAGTCATCACAACCAGACAGAAACAAACCGCAAACACACTTAACACTTGAATCTAAGTGTAGAGTCGAACGTTAACACTTTAATTTTGATCATATGACATTAAACTAATATTTAATTACCTCATTTATTTTTTTTATAATTTTAATAATGTAAATATTAGCATTTTTAGCTCAATAGCTTCCAGGCAATGTGACCCAACGACTCCAAATGAGTGTACAAACATAGTACTAGACTGCCTAGTCAGGACACACCTCTTTATATTCCATTTAAATACTTGATTTACTTTCAATCATTTCTTTAATGCAAATATTAGCATTTTATCTCAATCGCGTCCAGGCCATGTGACCCTAAAGATTCCAAAACAGTGCAGCAACATAGAACTAGACTGCCTAGTCAGGACACACCTCTTTTTATTCCATTTTAGTACCTCCCATCATTTTTTTTAATCCATTTTTAACGGTAATTCGTTGATGGTCCCTAAATGAGACCACGGTTGTTGAGAGCGATGGGTCGGACTTTGTACAAGCCGTGATCGTGCACCTATCTCGGGGTGGAGAAGGAGGAGGGTGCCGTTGGATCTGGAGCGAATGTCTGTTGAATATCCAACCTGGAACTGATTTCAGCGCGGTACGTTGTCGGAGGTGATCAGCTCCGCCTCTGCGGACGCTCGGTGCTCACAGTGCCCAGGGCAGAGCAGCGTTACCTCGGCCTGTCCTGATGAAATGATCCTCTGGCTCAGACGTCTCTCAGATGCTTGGTGTGATCCATAGATTTGTGGTTGACATGTTACTTTGTTTTTAATGTAAACACTTTGTATATTATTACTAATAATTGATTTTACCTTCGAATTTTAGGTTTATATTAAAGTGGCACGGCCATTGTATATGTATTTGTTAAAATCCCAAGTCTCCTCCTCACCTGCCTCATCACTGGCACACCTACCTGGACCACACCCCTAATCCTATATAACCCGCCCCTTCCGCCCTTTGACCCCCCTATTTTCCCTCCAAACAATCCACGAGAACAAAGGGACACTGGCTGTGAGTTTTATGGACGTTCACTCATTTAATGATTCATTTGGTTGATACTACATCTTGTATGAAGACTTACTTATTGCTTGTGTGTCATTATACTAGATTCCTGAGTTTAATCCTTTGCTAAAGAGAGGAAAGTAAGAGTGGATGTATTATTGATGTTAGTCTAAGACAACCTCATTTCTTATTGTATATTTGATACTTTCTAGATTGTAATATTTCCTTTATCATTTTCATATAGACAGAATCATCCACCATTACCCCTCATCACCGACTACCGTTTACTTGGAAATAAAATATTGCAACTTGGAAAGCTGCCTGGATCCTGTGTTTAAATGTGCACCCAACATATGATGTTCAGTCAATCACCGCCACTATAGTGTACAGTTCTTTCATATTTGTGTATGTATTTGAATATAAATGTACAATTGTAAGTTCAAATAAATAATACATTAACTGTCAGTTGATGTACTGATATCTATGAGTAGTCTAGTGAAAAACAGACGTAGCACCATCAGTAGCTCTTTGTGTTTTATGTCACAGGTCTCCATCAACATATGCAGCACTCGGGCATGAAGAAACTGTGAATCCAGCTCCTCCTTGCCGAACTAAAAGAGAGACGACCTGCACTCTTTAGTGAAGCTCAAGTGAGTGAAAGAGGATGGTGACACCCACACACTGTCAAAGTCATCGTTGTAGCAATGCCTCATCTGGAAAAGAGTTTTAATATGACAGCGAGGCTCATTTCAGCACCGTGGACAGCGCTATGAAATCACGGCACACATTGACAAATGAACTCATGTGCATGCTCAAGCTACAATACAATTTCAAATGCATTCTTTTCTCTTTTTTTTTAGATACAAGGAAGTGCGGTGCGCCCGGCCCCGCCAGGATCCCACCTCAGCCCGGCGCGTGTCGGTCTTCACTTAAGCCGCGCGGCGTGGCGCGGCGCGGCACACAGGCGCACACTCCATATCCACACTCCGGCTCAACGCGCACCGCAGCCACTGAACCACCAGGCTCCTCAGTCACAGCGCACATGTTTTCAATAATAAGCCCCGCCCCAAACATTTCAAGCTTTCACACCTGATTGGCTGACCATTGTGCCAATATTTAAACTCCTGTGTTGACAGCCGCACCAGAGGGACAGATCACAGATGTAAGTTTGACGTTACTTTGTTTCCTTGTTTCTTCACTGACATCAGTCTTCTTCTCATCTCTTGTCTTTAATGAAACGATCACAGTCACCTGTTTGTGTCTCACTCTCTGTTTGCAGCATCAATGCAAACCTGCTACAAAACCCGGACTGGTATTCATGGACGGACTGAACTGGATTTGGTTTGCTGGTGTGAGTACAACAGAAACTCATCACAACCAAACAGAAACAAACACACTTAACACTTAATTGTAAGTGTACACCCAAACTTTAACACTTTTTTTTAATCATATGACATTTAAACTAATATTTAAATAAACATTTAGTTTGGAATGAGTATCAAGTAAAACCTGAAGTGGAGCTCCACTGAATATTATTCTTATTATTATTATTATTATTATTATTCTTGTTGTTACTAAGTGATGACGAAAAAAACCCAGGTCAGTATTTTGTAACCTAAGAAAACCAATGTGATGTAAGTAATTATTGAAAAGGCTATTTAATAATTTAAATAATTAATGACACTTAAGTCATTATTTAATGGTGTATTTATTAATATAAATCATCTAAAAAGGCTTGGGTTTCTAGTAACTAACTGGTGCTAACTAACTCAGCAGCCAGGAGTCACACTGTGAGTGGCTAATTGGAAGAATCAGTAGAGGAGAGGAAAGTAGAGGAAACCAGGTGCATGTACAGTGAATTTGGTCAATATTGCTTCTTGCAATAAAGAGTTACAGGGTGCTGTCACATTTCGGCAGGGCCTGCCGAGAAGTGACTGCACCCTGTAACTCTGGATTGTTCGGGCTTACATTCTCTATCTTTTCAGCATTAGCAGTCGAGGAAAACAGGTGCATGTACAATGAATTTGGTCAGTATCGCTCCTTCAAACAACGACTTATAGGGTGTACCCTGTATACAGTATTATATCTACCAGTAGACCTACGCTCACTACCTCTTAACCGATGCGCGTTCCCGTCGGAGGCAGTCATTTTTCGGCAAGGTTCAATGTGTTGTGCCTTCAGATGGTGTTCTGCACACTTTGGTTGCGCTGATTTGAGTTCCTTTTGCTTTCTTAGCATGGCCTTTCTGCTGATCTTTGACCTCAACATGGCATCACTGGATATTTTCTGTTTGTCACACCGTGGTTGTGCAAGCAGTTTGTAAAAATACTTCCAGTAACCATGCCACATTAAAAGCTCCTTGAATCACCTTTCTTCCTAATGCTGATAGTCTGTTTGAACTTGATTTGGGCGTCCTGATCATGTCTACCTGCCTAAATGCAATGACTTACTGCCATGTGATTGGCTCCTTCAATCAGTGTGTTCATAAACAGAAAATGTGTACCTAATAAATTGGCAGATGTGTGTTTAAATCCAACCAGGAAGGAATATAGAAAGCAGTTTATAGTAGACATGTAGTTTTTCCTCTGCAGCTATAGGTGGGTGGAGTTTGCACTGCAGCTTCTGTGGCGTTTGTTTTGTTCACCGTTGTTGGAGACCATTATGGCTACATTGTTGAAATTAAAGAAACACACTCAGTGCAAACATAGCCACAATCTGGAAATATAAAATGAGGTCACCCTGTGACGCTGCCGACACCGAGGCTCATTTCAGCACCGTGGACAGCGCTATGAAATCACGGCACACATTGACAAATAAACTCATGAGTACAGTCCTCACAGTTTAAGTGAGGACACGCACCGCGGCCGCGGAACCACCAGGCTCCCCAGTTACGACAGGTACCGCCGCCGCAGCGCACGGCACCGGAACCGCAGCCGCGGAGCGCACGGAGCGCACAGCAGCCACGGAGCCCGCGCAAACCGAGATACATTCAAGATACATTCTCAACATTAACTTCATAAAAAAAGTGCGGTGCGCCCGGCCCCGCCTCGGCCCGGCGCGTGTCGGTCTTCACTTAAGCCGCGCGGCGTGGCGCAGCGCACAGGCGCACCCTCCATATCCGCACAACGGCGCGACGCGCACCGCAGCCGCTGAACCACCAGGCTCCTCAGTTGCCACACGTACCGCAGCCACAGCACACGGCACCGAGATCCCACCTCGGCCCGGCGCGTGTCGGTCCTCACTTAAGCCGCGCGGCGGGGCACACAGTCAGCGCAAACACGACACGTACCGCCGCCGCAGCGCCAAACGCACAGCAGCCGCGGAACCAGCGTCTCAGCAGACGCCATCCCTGCCGTGAAAACGCGGAAACACACTAAACTACAAACAACGCCACATTTCACAAATAATACATGCAACATGTTTACCTTTTTATTGACAGTGCTTCTATTTGACTATTGCATCGCAAGTAGTGATGATGACATCATGTTTTCTTTTTTAAGTTGAATGATTTGTCTGAATACACTGAAAACACTGAACATGTGTTTGTTCCCGAGCCACTCCATATCCACACTCCGGCGCACCGCTGCCGCTGAACCACCAGGCTCCTCAGTTGCGACACGTACCGCAGCCACAGCACACGGCACCGAGATCCCACCTCGGCCCGGCGCGTGTCGGTCCTCACTTAAGCCGCGCGGCGGGGCACACAGTCAGCGCAAACACGACACGTACCGCCACCGCAGCGCCAAACGCACAGCAGCCGCGGAATCAGCGTCTCAGCAGACGCCATCCCTGCCGTGAAAACGCGGAAACACACTAAACTACAAACAACGCCACATTTCACAAATAATACATGCAACATGTTTACCTTTTTATTGACAGTGCTTCTATTTGACTATTGCATCGCAAGTAGTGATGATGACATCATGTTTTCTTTTTTAAGTTGAATGATTTGTCTGAATACACTGAAAACACTGAACATGTGTTTGTTCCCTTTTCAGGATGAGTTGGAAGCAACCCAAGAGGGGCAGTGGCCCTGGTGGCAGTAGTGAATGAAGATCAGGTTAGTTTACTGGCCTGAGTACAGTCCTCACAGTTTAAGTGAGGACACGCACCGCGGCCGCGGAACCACAAGGCTCCCCAGTTACGAGAGGTACCGCCGCCGCAGCGCACGGCACCGGAACCGCAGCCGCGGAGCGCACGGAGCGCACAGCAGCCACGGAGCCCGCGCAAACCGAGATACATTCAAGATACATTCTCAACATTAACTTCATAAAAAAAGTGCGGTGCGCCCGGCCCCGCCTCGGCCCGGCGCGTGTCGGTCTTCACTTAAGCCGCGCGGCGTGGCGCAGCGCACAGGCGCACCCTCCATATCCGCACAACGGCGCGACGCGCACCGCAGCCGCTGAACCACCAGGCTCCTCAGTTGCCACACGTACCGCAGCCACAGCACACGGCACCGAGATCCCACCTCGGCCCGGCGCGTGTCGGTCCTCACTTAAGCCACGCGGCGGGGCACACAGTCAGCGCAAACACGACACGTACCGCCGCCGCAGCGCCAAACGCACAGCAGCCGCGGAACCAGCGTCTCAGCAGACGCCATCCCTGCCGTGAAAACGCGGAAACACACTAAACTACAAACAACGCCACATTTCACAAATAATACATGCAACATGTTTACCTTTTTATTGACAGTGCTTCTATTTGACTATTGCATCGCAAGTAGTGATGATGACATCATGTTTTCTTTTTTAAGTTGAATGATTTGTCTGAATACACTGAAAACACTGAACATGTGTTTGTTCCCGAGCCACTCCATATCCACACTCCGGCGCACCGCTGCCGCTGAACCACCAGGCTCCTCAGTTGCGACACGTACCGCAGCCACAGCACACGGCACCGAGATCCCACCTCGGCCCGGCGCGTGTCGGTCCTCACTTAAGCCGCGCGGCGGGGCACACAGTCAGCGCAAACACGACACGTACCGCCACCGCAGCAGCCGCGGAATCAGCGTCTCAGCAGACGCCATCCCTGCCGTGAAAACGCGGAAACACACTAAACTACAAACAACGCCACATTTCACAAATAATACATGCAACATGTTTACCTTTTTATTGACAGTGCTTCTATTTGACTATTGCATCGCAAGTAGTGATGATGACATCATGTTTTCTTTTTTAAGTTGAATGATTTGTCTGAATACACTGAAAACACTGAACATGTGTTTGTTCCCTTTTCAGGATGAGTTGGAAGCAACCCAAGAGGGGCAGTGGCCCTGGTGGCAGTAGTGAATGAAGATCAGGTTAGTTTACTGGCCTGAGTACAGTCCTCACAGTTTAAGTGAGGACACGCACCGCGGCCGCGGAACCACAAGGCTCCCCAGTTACGAGAGGTACCGCCGCCGCAGCGCACGGCACCGGAACCGCAGCCGCGGAGCGCACGGAGCGCACAGCAGCCACGGAGCCCGCGCAAACCGAGATACATTCAAGATACATTCTCAACATTAACTTCATAAAAAAAGTGCGGTGCGCCCGGCCCCGCCTCGGCCCGGCGCGTGTCGGTCTTCACTTAAGCCGCGCGGCGTGGCGCAGCGCACAGGCGCACCCTCCATATCCGCACAACGGCGCGACGCGCACCGCAGCCGCTGAACCACCAGGCTCCTCAGTTGCCACACGTACCGCAGCCACAGCACACGGCACCGAGATCCCACCTCGGCCCGGCGCGTGTCGGTCCTCACTTAAGCCACGCGGCGGGGCACACAGTCAGCGCAAACACGACACGTACCGCCGCCGCAGCGCCAAACGCACAGCAGCCGCGGAACCAGCGTCTCAGCAGACGCCATCCCTGCCGTGAAAACGCGGAAACACACTAAACTACAAACAACGCCACATTTCACAAATAATACATGCAACATGTTTACCTTTTTATTGACAGTGCTTCTATTTGACTATTGCATCGCAAGTAGTGATGATGACATCATGTTTTCTTTTTTAAGTTGAATGATTTGTCTGAATACACTGAAAACACTGAACATGTGTTTGTTCCCGAGCCACTCCATATCCACACTCCGGCGCACCGCTGCCGCTGAACCACCAGGCTCCTCAGTTGCGACACGTACCGCAGCCACAGCACACGGCACCGAGATCCCACCTCGGCCCGGAGCGTGTCGGTCCTCACTTAAGCCGCGCGGCGGGGCACACAGTCAGCGCAAACACGACACGTACCGCCACCGCAGCGCCAAACGCACAGCAGCCGCGGAATCAGCATCTCAGCAGACGCCATCCCTGCCGTGAAAACGCGGAAACACACTAAACTACAAACAACGCCACATTTCACAAATAATACATGCAACATGTTTACCTTTTTATTGACAGTGCTTCTATTTGACTATTGCATCGCAAGTAGTGATGATGACATCATGTTTTCTTTTTTAAGTTGAATGATTTGTCTGAATACACTGAAAACACTGAACATGTGTTTGTTCCCTTTTCAGGATGAGTTGGAAGCAACCCAAGAGGGGCAGTGGCCCTGGTGGCAGTAGTGAATGAAGATCAGGTTAGTTTACTGGCCTCAGTACAGTCCTCACAGTTTAAGTGAGGACACGCACCGCGGCCGCGGAACCACAAGGCTCCCCAGTTACGACAGGTACCGCCACTGCAGCGCACGGCACCGGAACCGCAGCCGCGGAGCGCACGGAGCGCACAGCAGCCACGGAGCCCGCGCAAACCGAGATACATTCAAGATACATTCTCAACATTAACTTCATAAAAAAAGTGCGGTGCGCAGACGTAAGTTTGACGTTACTTTGTTTCCTTGTTTTCTCACTGACTCCAGTCTTCTTCTCATCTCTTGTCTTTAATGAAACCATCACAGTCCCATGTTTGTGTCTCACTCTCTGTTTGCAGCACCAATGCAAACCTGCTACAGTACAAACCTGCTACAAACCCCAGACTGGATTCGGTTTACTGGCGTGAGTACAACAGAAAGTCATCACAACCAGACAGAAACAAACCGCAAACACACTTAACACTTGAATCTAAGTGTAGAGTCGAACGTTAACACTTTAATTTTGATCATATGACATTAAACTAATATTTAATTACCTCATTTATTTTTTTTATAATTTTAATAATGTAAATATTAGCATTTTAGCTCAATAGCTTCCAGGCAATGTGACCCAAAGACTCCAAATGAGTGTACAAACATAGTACTAGACTGCCTAGTCAGGACACACCTCTTTATATTCCATTTAAATACTTGATTTACTTTCAATCATTTCTTTAATGCAAATATTAGCATTTTATCTCAATCGCGTCCAGGCCATGTGACCCTAAAGATTCCAAAACAGTGCAGCAACATAGAACTAGACTGCCTAGTCAGGACACACCTCTTTTTATTCCATTTTAGTACCTCCCATAATTTTTTTTAATCCATTTTTAACGGTAATTCGTTGATGGTCCCTAAATGAGACCACGGTTGTTGAGAGCGATGGGTCGGACTTTGTACAAGCCGTGATCGTGCACCTATCTCGGGGTGGAGAAGGAGGAGGGTGCCGTTGGATCTGGAGCGAATGTCTGTTGAATATCCAACCTGGAACTGATTTCAGCGCGGTACGTTGTCGGAGGTGATCAGCTCCGCCTCTGCGGACGCTCGGTGCTCACAGTGCCCAGGGCAGAGCAGCGTTACCTCGGCCTGTCCTGATGAAATGATCCTCTGGCTCAGACGTCTCTCAGATGCTTGGTGTGATCCATAGATTTGTGGTTGACGTGTTACTTTGTTTTTAATGTAAACACTTTGTATATTATTACTAATAATTGATTTTACCTTCGAATTTTAGGTTTATATTAAAGTGGCACGGCCATTGTATATGTATTTGTTAAAATCCCAAGTCTCCTCCTCACCTGCCTCATCACTGGCACACCTACCTGGACCACACCCCTAATCCTATATAACCCGCCCCTTCCGCCCTTTGACCCCCCTATTTTCCCTCCAAACAATCCACGAGAACAAAGGGACACTGGCTGTGAGTTTTATGGACGTTCACTCATTTAATGATTCATTTGGTTGATACTACATCTTGTATGAAGACTTACTTATTGCTTGTGTGTCAATATACTAGATTCCTGAGTTTAATCCTTTGCTAAAGAGAGGAAAGTAAGAGTGGATGTATTATTGATGTTAGTCTAAAACAACCTCATTTCTTATTGTATATTTGATACTTTCTAGATTGTAATATTTCCTTTATCATTTTCATATAGACAGAATCATCCACCATTACCCCTCATCACCGACTACCGTTTACTTGGAAATAAAATATTGCAACTTGGAAAGCTGCCTGGATCCTGTGTTTAAATGTGCACCCAACATATGATGTTCAGTCAATCACCGCCACTATAGTGTACAGTTCTTTCATATTTGTGTATGTATTTGAATATAAATGTACAATTGTAAGTTCAAATAAATAATACATTAACTGTCAGTTGATGTACTGATATCTATGAGTAGTCTAGTGAAAAACAGACGTAGCACCATCAGTAGCTCTTTGTGTTTTATGTCACAGGTCTCCATCAACATATGCAGCACTCGGGCATGAAGAAACTGTGAATTCAGCTCCTCCTTGCCGAACTAAAAGAGAGACGACCTGCACTCTTTAGTGAAGCTCAAGTGAGTGAAAGAGGATGGTGACACCCACACACTGTCAAAGTCATCGTTGTAGCAATGCCTCATCTGGAAAAGAGTTTTAATATGACAGCGAGGCTCATTTCAGCACCGTGGACAGCGCTATGAAATCACGGCACACATTGACAAATAAAATCATGCGCATGCTCAAGCTACAATACAATTTCAAATGCATTCTTTTCTTTTTTTTAAGATACAAGGAAGTGCGGTGCGGCCCGACGCGTGTCGGTCTTCACTTAAGCCGCGGCGCACCCTCCATATCCACACTCCGGCGCGACGCGCACTGCAGCCGCTGAACCACCAGGCTCCTCAGTTGCGACACGTACCGCAGCCACAGCGCCCAGCCCTGCCGAGATCCCACCTCGGCCTGGCGCGTGGCGGTCTTCACTTAAGCCGCGCGGCGTGGCGCACAAACCTACAAACCTGCTACAAACCCCAGACTGGATTCGGTTTACTGGCGTGAGTACAGTCCTCACAGTTTAAGTGAGGACACGCACTTGTATTCTCAGTTTGGTATAAGATGTGAGTACAGTGTAACGCCACATTTCACAACTAATACATGCAACATGTTTACCTTTTTATTGACAGTGCTTCTATTTGACTATTGCATCGCAAGTAGTGATGATGACATCATGTTTTCTTTTTTAAGTTGAATGATTTGTCTGAATACACTGAAAACACTGAACATGTGTTTGTTCCCGAGCCACTCCATATCCACACTCCGGCGCACCGCTGCCGCTGAACCACCAGGCTCCTCAGTTGCGACACGTACCGCAGCCACAGCACACGGCACCGAGATCCCACCTCGGCCCGGCGCGTGTCGGTCCTCACTTAAGCCGCGCGGCGGGGCACACAGTCAGCGCAAACACGACACGTACCGCCGCCGCAGCGCCAAACGCACAGCAGCCGCGGAACCAGCGTCTCAGCAGACGCCATCCCTGCCGTGAAAACGCGGAAACACACTAAACTACAAACAACGCCACATTTCACAAATAATACATGCAACATGTTTACCTTTTTATTGACAGTGCTTCTATTTGACTATTGCATCGCAAGTAGTGATGATGACATCATGTTTTCTTTTTTAAGTTGAATGATTTGTCTGAATACACTGAAAACACTGAACATGTGTTTGTTCCCTTTTCAGGATGAGTTGGAAGCAACCCAAGAGGGGCAGTGGCCCTGGTGGCAGTAGTGAATGAAGATCAGGTTCCTGCAGGAGTTCCCTTTGAAACTCACCATGTGTCTCTGGTCCTCACAATCAGGTTGTAATGGCTCACACACTGATCTACGCTCTCCATTTGAAGTTGTCAGAAGTAGAATGTAATAATTTGATTTAGTAGAAAGAAAAGAGTCAATTCAACTTAAGTATTAACATTTGTATAAAGAAGATCATTTCAGTTCAGATAAATCCGTTTCACATAAGCGTCACATACTTAGTAGTTTTCATTAACTGAATGGAATTAGTACAATGCACTTTACCCAAGTTACTTTAACAACAAATACTTGAGTTACTTGTACTCAAATCAAATACTTTTGTATGCTTAAATTGTTTGAGTTAATAAACTTAATTGGTTTCCTAAATGGTTAAAGTTGAAGTAACTCATTCCCCGCAGACAAGATACATTCTCAACATTAACTTCATAAAACCAGAGACCATTATGGCTACATTGTTGAAATGAAAGAAACACACTCAGTGCAAACATAGCCACAATCTGGAAATATAAAATGAGGTGGCCCCGTGACCCTGCCGACACCGAGGCTCATTTCATCACCGTGGACAGCGCTATGAAATCACGGCACACATTGACAAATGAACTCATGTGCATGCTCAAGCTACAATACAATTTCAAATGCATTCTTTTCTTTTTTTCTTTAGATACAAGGAAGTGCGGTGCGCCCGGCCCCGCCAGGATCCCACCTCAGCCCGGCGCGTGTCGGTCTTCACTTAAGCCGCGCGGCGTGGCGTGGCGCGGCACACAGGCGCACACTCCATATCCACACTCCGGCTCAACGCGCACCGCAGCCACTGAACCACCAGGCTCCTCAGTCACAGCGCACATGTTTTCAATAATAAGCCCCGCCCCAAACATTTCAAGCTTTCACACCTGATTGGCTGACCATTGTGCCAATATTTAAACTCCTGTGTTGACAGCCGCACCAGAGGGAGAGGAGATGCTGACAGATCACAGACGTAAGTTTGACGTTACTTTGTTTCCTTGTTTTCTCACTGACTCCAGTCTTCTTCTCATCTCTTGTCTTTAATGAAACCATCACAGTCCCATGTTTGTGTCTCACTCTCTGTTTGCAGCACCAATGCAAACCTGCTACAGTACAAACCTGCTACAAACCCCAGACTGGATTCGGTTTACTGGCGTGAGTACAACAGAAAGTCATCACAACCAGACAGAAACAAACCGCAAACACACTTAACACTTGAATCTAAGTGTAGAGTCGAACGTTAACACTTTAATTTTGATCATATGACATTAAACTAATATTTAATTACCTCATTTATTTTTTTTATAATTTTAATAATGTAAATATTAGCATTTTAGCTCAATAGCTTCCAGGCAATGTGACCCAAAGACTCCAAATGAGTGTACAAACATAGTACTAGACTGCCTAGTCAGGACACACCTCTTTATATTCCATTTAAATACTTGATTTACTTTCAATCATTTCTTTAATGCAAATATTAGCATTTTATCTCAATCGCGTCCAGGCCATGTGACCCTAAAGATTCCAAAACAGTGCAGCAACATAGAACTAGACTGCCTAGTCAGGACACACCTCTTTTTATTCCATTTTAGTACCTCCCATAATTTTTTTTAATCCATTTTTAACGGTAATTCGTTGATGGTCCCTAAATGAGACCACGGTTGTTGAGAGCGATGGGTCGGACTTTGTACAAGCCGTGATCGTGCACCTATCTCGGGGTGGAGAAGGAGGAGGGTGCCGTTGGATCTGGAGCGAATGTCTGTTGAATATCCAACCTGGAACTGATTTCAGCGCGGTACGTTGTCGGAGGTGATCAGCTCCGACCTCTGCGGACGCTCGGTGCTCACAGTGCCCAGGGCAGAGCAGCGTTACCTCGGCCTGTCCTGATGAAATGATCCGCTGGCTCAGACGTCTCTCAGATGCTTGGTGTGATCCATAGATTTGTGGTTGACGTGTTACTTTGTTTTTAATGTAAACACTTTGTATATTATTACTAATAATTGATTTTACCTTCGAATTTTAGGTTTATATTAAAGTGGCACGGCCATTGTATATGTATTTGTTAAAATCCCAAGTCTCCTCCTCACCTGCCTCATCACTGGCTCACCTACCTGGACCACACCCCTAATCCTATATAACCCGCCCCTTCCGCCCTTTGACCCCCCTATTTTCCCTCCAAACAATCCACGAGAACAAAGGGACACTGGCTGTGAGTTTTATGGACGTTCACTCATTTAATGTTTCATTTGGTTGATACTACATCTTGTATGAAGACTTACTTATTGCTTGTGTGTCATTATACTAGATTCCTGAGTTTAATCCTTTGCTAAAGAGAGGAAAGTAAGAGTGGATGTATTATTGATGTTAGTCTAAGACAACCTCATTTCTTATTGTATATTTGATACTTTCTAGATTGTAATATTTCCTTTATCATTTTCATATAGACAGAATCATCCACCATTACCCCTCATCACCGACTACCGTTTACTTGGAAATAAAATATTGCAACTTGGAAAGCTGCCTGGATCCTGTGTTTAAATGTGCACCCAACATATGATGTTCAGTCAATCACCGCCACTATAGTGTACAGTTCTTTCATATTTGTGTATGTATTTGAATATAAATGTACAATTGTAAGTTCAAATAAATAATACATTAACTGTCAGTTGATGTACTGATATCTATGAGTAGTCTAGTGAAAAACAGACGTAGCACCATCAGTAGCTCTTTGTGTTTTATGTCACAGGTCTCCATCAACATATGCAGCACTCGGGCATGAAGAAACTGTGAATTCAGCTCCTCCTTGCCGAACTAAAAGAGAGACGACCTGCACTCTTTAGTGAAGCTCAAGTGAGTGAAAGAGGATGGTGACACCCACACACTGTCAAAGTCATCGTTGTAGCAATGCCTCATCTGGAAAAGAGTTTTAATATGACAGCGAGGCTCATTTCAGCACCGTGGACAGCGCTATGAAATCACGGCACACATTGACAAATAAATCATGCGCATGCTCAAGCTACAATACAATTTTCAAATGCATTCTTTTCTTTTTATTAAGATACAAGGAAGTGCGGTGCGGCCCGGCGCGTGTCGGTCTTCACTTAAGCCGCGGCGCACCCTCCATATCCACACTCCGGCGCGACGCGCACTGCAGCCACTGAACCACCAGGCTCCTCAGTTGCGACACGTACTGCAGCCACAGCGCCCAGCCCTGCCGAGATCCCACCTCGGCCTGGCGCGTGTCGGTCTTCACTTAAGTCGCGCGGCGTGGCGCACAAACCTACAAACCTGCTACAAACCCCAGACTGGATTCGGTTTACTGGCGTGAGTACAGTCCTCACAGTTTAAGTGAGGACACGCACTTGTATTCTCAGTTTGGTATAAGATGTGAGTACAGTGTAACGCCACATTTCACAACTAATACATGCAACATGTTTACCTTTTTATTGACAGTGCTTCTATTTGACTATTGCATCGCAAGTAGTGATGATGACATCATGTTTTCTTTTTTAAGTTGAATGATTTGTCTGAATACACTGAAAACACTGAACATGTGTTTGTTCCCTTTTCAGGATGAGTTGGAAGCAACCCAAGAGGGGCAGTGGCCCTGGTGGCAGTAGTGAATGAAGATCAGGTTCCTGCAGGAGTTCCCTTTGAAACTCACCATGTGTCTCTGGTCCTCACAATCAGGTTGTAATGGCTCACACACTGATCTACGCTCTCCATTTGAAGTTGTCAGAAGTAGAATGTAATAATTTGATTTAGTAGAAAGAAAAGAGTCAATTCAACTTAAGTATTAACATTTGTATAAAGAAGATCATTTCAGTTCAGATAAATCCGTTTCACATAAGTGTCACATACTTAGTAGTTTTCATTAACTGAATGGAATTAGTACAATGCACTTTACCCAAGTTACTTTAACAACAAATACTTGAGTTACTTGTACTCAAATCAAATACTTTTGTATGCTTAAATTGTTTGAGTTAATAAACTTAATTGGTTTCCTAAATGGTTAAAGTTGAAGTAACTCATTCCCCGCAGACAAGATACATTCTCAACATTAACTTCATAAAACCAGAGACCATTATGGCTACATTGTTGAAATGAAAGAAACACACTCAGTGCAAACATAGCCACAATCTGGAAATATAAAATGAGGTGGCCCCGTGACCCTGCCGACACCGAGGCTCATTTCATCACCGTGGACAGCGCTATGAAATCACGGCACACATTGACAAATGAACTCATGTGCATGCTCAAGCTACAATACAATTTCAAATGCATTCTTTTCTTTTTTTCTTTAGATACAAGGAAGTGCGGTGCGCCCGGCCCCGCCAGGATCCCACCTCAGCCCGGCGCGTGTCGGTCTTCACTTAAGCCGCGCGGCGTGGCGCGGCACACAGGCGCACACTCCATATCCACACTCCGGCTCAACGCGCACCGCAGCCACTGAACCACCAGGCTCCTCAGTCACAGCGCACATGTTTTCAATAATAAGCCCCGCCCCAAACATTTCAAGCTTTCACACCTGATTGGCTGACCATTGTGCCAATATTTAAACTCCTGTGTTGACAGCCGCACCAGAGGGACAGATCACAGATGTAAGTTTGACGTTACTTTGTTTCCTTGTTTCTTCACTGACATCAGTCTTCTTCTCATCTCTTGTCTTTAATGAAACGATCACAGTCACCTGTTTGTGTCTCACTCTCTGTTTGCAGCATCAACGCAAACCTGCTACAAAACCCGGACTGGTATTCATGGACGGACTGAACTGGATTCGGTTTGATGGTGTGAGTACAACAGAAACTCATCACAACCAAACAGAAACAAACACACTTAACACTTAATTGTAAGTGTACACTCAAACTTTAACACTTTTTTTTATCATATGACATTTAAACTAATATTTAAATAAACATTTAGTTTGGAATGAGTATCAAGTAAAACCTGAAGTGGAGCTCCACTGAATATTATTCTTATTATTATTATTATTATTATTATTATTATTATTATTGTTGTTACTAAGTGATGACGAAAAAAACCCAGGTTAGTATTTTGTAACCTAAGAAAACCAATGTGATGTAAGTAATTATTGAAAAGGCTATTTATTAATTTAAATAATTAATGACACTGAAGTCATTATTTAATGGTGTATTTATTAATATAAATCATCTAAAAAGGCTTGGGTTTCTAGTAACTAACTGGTGCTAACTAACTCAGCAGCCAGGAGTCACACTGTGAGTGGCTAATTGGAAGAATCAGTAGAGGAGAGGAAAGTAGAGGAAACCAGGTGCATGTACAGTGAATTTGGTCAATATTGCTTCTTGCAATAAAGAGTTACAGGGTGCTGTCACATTTCGGCAGGGCCTGCCGAGAAGTGACTGCACCCTGTAACTCTGGATTGTTAGGGCTTACATTCTCTATCTTTTCAGCATTAGCAGTCGAGGAAAACAGGTGCATGTACAATGAATTTGGTCAGTATCGCTCCTTCAAACAACGACTTATAGGGTGTACCCTGTATACAGTATTATATCTACCAGTAGACCTACGCTCACTACCTCTTAACCGATGCGCGTTCCCGTCGGAGGCAGTCATTTTTCGGCAAGGTTCAATGTGTTGTGCCTTCAGATGGTGTT
This sequence comes from Solea solea, assembly GCF_958295425.1. Classification (NCBI taxonomy): domain Eukaryota; kingdom Metazoa; phylum Chordata; class Actinopteri; order Pleuronectiformes; family Soleidae; genus Solea; species Solea solea. The sequence goes on along the minus strand of NW_026704014.1, from coordinate 98,353 downwards.
CTGCACACTTTGGTTGCGCTGATTTGAGTTCCTTTTGCTTTCTTAGCATGGCCTTTCTGCTGATCGTTGACCTCAACATGGCATCACTGTATATTTTCTGTTTGTCACACCGTGGTTGTGCAAGCAGTTTCTAAAAATACTACCAGTAACCATGCCACATTAAAAGCTCCTTGAATCACCTTTCTTCCTAATGCTGATAGTCTGTTTGAACTTGATTTGGGCGTCCTGATCATGTCTACCTGCCTAAATGCAATGACTTACTGCCATGTGATTGGCTCCTTCAATCAGTGTGTTCATAAACAGAAAATGTGTACCTAATAAATTGGCAGATGTGTGTTTAAATCCAACCAGGAAGGAATATAGAAAGCAGTTTATAGTAGACATGTAGTTTTTCCTCTGCAGCTATAGGTGGGTGGAGTTTGTATGCAGCTTCTGTGGCGTTTGTTTTGTTCACCGTTGTTGGAGACCATTATGGCTACATTGTTGAAATTAAAGAAACACACTCAGTGCAAACATAGCCACAATCTGGAAATATAAAATGAGGTCACCCTGTGACGCTGCCGACACCGAGGCTCATTTCAGCACCGTGGACAGCGCTATGAAATCACGGCACACATTGACAAATAAACTCATGAGTACAGTCCTCACAGTTTAAGTGAGGACACGCACCGCCGCCGCAGCGCCAAACGCACAGCAGCCGCGGAACCAGCGTCTCAGCAGACGCCATCCCTGCAGTGAAAACGCGGAAACACACTAAACTACAAACAACGCCACATTTCACAAATAATACATGCAACATGTTTACCTTTTTATTGACAGTGCTTCTATTTGACTATTGCATCGCAAGTAGTGATGATGACATCATGTTTTCTTTTTTAAGTTGAATGATTTGTCTGAATACACTGAAAACACTGAACATGTGTTTGTTCCCTTTTCAGGATGAGTTGGAAGCAACCCAAGAGGGGCAGTGGCCCTGGTGGCAGTAGTGAATGAAGATCAGGTTCCTGCAGGAGTTCCCTTTGAAACTCACCATGTGTCTCTGGTCCTCACAATCAGGTTGTAATGGCTCACACACTGATCTACGCTCTCCATTTGAAGTTGTCAGAAGTAGAATGTAATAATTTGATTTAGTAGAAAGAAAAGAGTCAATTCGCCTTAAGTATTAACATTTGTATAAAGAAGATCACTTCAGTTCAGATAAATCCGTTTCACATAAGTGTCACATACTTAGTAGTTTTCATTAACTGAATGGAATTAGTACAATGCACTTTACCCAAGTGACTTTAACAACAAATACTTGAGTTACTTGTACTCAAATCAAATACTTTTGTATGCTTAAATTGTTTGAGTTAATAAACTTAATTGGTTTCCTAAATGGTTAAAGTTGAAGTAACTCATTCCCCGCAGACAAGATACATTCTCAACATTAACTTCATAAAACCAGAGACCATTATGGCTACATTGTTGAAATGAAAGAAACACACTCAGTGCAAACATAGCCACAATCTGGAAATATAAAATGAGGTCGCCCCGTGACCCTGCCGACACCGAGGCTCATTTCATCACCGTGGACAGCGCTATGAAATCACGGCACACATTGACAAATGAACTCATGTGCATGCTCAAGCTACAATACAATTTCAAATGCATTCTTTTCTTTTTTTCTTTAGATACAAGGAAGTGCGGTGCGGTGCGGTCTTCACTTAAGCCGCGCGGCGTGGCGCGGCACACAGGCGCACACTCCATATCCACACTCTGGCTCAACGCGCACCGCAGCCACTGAACCACCAGGCTCCTCAGTCACAGCACACATGTTTTCAATAATAAGCCCCGCCCCAAACATTTCAAGCTTTCACACATGATTGGCTGACCATTGTGCCAATATTTAAACTCCTGTGTTGACAGCCGCACCAGAGGGACAGATCACAGATGTAAGTTTGACGTTACTTTGTTTCCTTGTTTCTTCACTGACATCAGTCTTCTTCTCATCTCTTGTCTTTAATGAAACGATCACAGTCACCTGTTTGTGTCTCACTCTCTGTTTGCAGCATCAACGCAAACCTGCTACAAAACCCGGACTGGTATTCATGGACGGACTGAACTGGATTCGGTTTGCTGGTGTGAGTACAACAGAAACTCATCACAACCAAACAGAAACAAACACACTTAACACTTAATTGTAAGTGTACACTCAAACTTTAACACTTTTTTTTTATCATATGACATTTAAACTAATATTTAAATAAACATTTAGTTTGGAATGAGTATCAAGTAAAACCTGAAGTGGAGCTCCACTGAATATTATTCTTATTATTATTATTATTATTATTGTTGTTACTAAGTGATGACGAAAAAAACCCAGGTCAGTATTTTGTAACCTAAGAAAACCAATGTGATGTAAGTAATTATTGAAAAGGCTATTTATTAATTTAAATAATTAATGACACTTAAGTCATTATTTAATGGTGTATTTATTAATATAAATCATCTAAAAAGGCTTGGGTTTCTAGTAACTAACTGGTGCTAACTGACTCAGCAGCCAGGAGTCACACTGTGAGTGGCTAATTGGAAGAATCAGTAGAGGAGAGGAAAGTAGAGGAAACCAGGTGCATGTACAGTGAATTTGGTCAATATTGCTTCTTGCAATAAAGAGTTACAGGGTGCTGTCACATTTCGGCAGGGCCTGCCGAGAAGTGACTGCACCCTGTAACTCTGGATTGTTAGGGCTTACATTCTCTATCTTTTCAGCATTAGCAGTCGAGGAAAACAGGTGCATGTACAATGAATTTGGTCAGTATCGCTCCTTCAAACAACGACTTATAGGGTGTACCCTGTATACAGTATTATATCTACCAGTAGACCTACGCTCACTACCTCTTAACCGATGCGCATTCCCGTCGGAGGCAGTCATTTTTCGGCAAGGTTCAATGTGTTGTGCCTTCAGATGGTGTTCTGCACACTTTGGTTGCGCTGATTTGAGTTCCTTTTGCTTTCTTAGCATGGCCTTTCTGCTGATCTTTGACCTCAACATGGCATCACTGGATATTTTCTGTTTGTCACACCGTGGTTGTGCAAGCAGTTTCTAAAAATACTACCAGTAACCATGCCACATTAAAAGCTCCTTGAATCACCTTTCTTCCTAATGCTGATAGTGTGTTTCAACTTGATTTGGGCATCCTGATCATGTCTACCTGCCTAAATGCAATGACTTACTGCCATGTGATTGGCTCCTTCAATCAGTGTGTTCATAAACAGAAAATGTGTACCTAATAAATTGGCAGATGTGTGTTTAAATTCAACCAGGAAGGAATATAGAAAGCAGTTTATAGTAGACATGTAGTTTTTCCTCTGCAGCTATATTTGGGTGGAGTTTGCAGTGCAGCTTCTGTGGCGTTTGTTTTGTTCACCGTTGTTGGAGACCATTATGGCTACATTGTTGAAATTAAAGAAACACACTCAGTGCAAACATAGCCACAATCTGGAAATATAAAATGAGGTCACCCTGTGTTGTGCCGACACCGAGGCTCATTTCAGCACCGTGGACAGCGCTATGAAATCACGGCACACATTGACTAATAAACTCATGAGTACAGTCCTCACAGTTTAAGTGAGGACACGCACCGCGGCCGCGGAACCACCAGGCTCCCCAGTTACGACAGGTACCACCGCCGCAGCGCACGGCACCGGAACCGCAGCCGCGGAGCGCACAGCAGCCGCGGAGCCCGCGCAAACCGAGATACATTCAAGATACATTCTCAACATTAACTTCATAAAAAAAGTGCGGTGCGCCCGGCCCCGCCTCGGCCCCGCGCATGTCGGTCTTCACTTAAGCCGCGCGGCGTGGCGCAGCGCACAGGCGCACCCTCCATATCCACACAACGGCGTGACGCGCACCGCAGCCGCTGAACCACCAGGCTCCTCAGTTGCGACACGTACCGCAGCCACAGCACACGGCACCGAGATCCCACCTCCCACCTACGTGTCATGTTTGCACCTCGGCCTGGCGCGTGTCGGTCCTCACTTAAGCCGCGCGGCGGGGCACACAGTCAGTGCAAACACGACACGTACCGCCGCCGCAGCGCCAAACGCACAGCAGCCGCGGAACCAGCGTCTCAGCAGACGCCATCCCTGCCGTGAAAACGCGGAAACACACTAAACTACAAACAACGCCACATTTCACAAATAATACATGCAACATGTTTACCTTTTTATTGACAGTGCTTCTATTTGACTATTGCATCGCAAGTAGTGATGATGACATCATGTTTTCTTTTTTAAGTTGAATGATTTGTCTGAAAACACTGAACATGTGTTTGTTCCCTTTTCAGGATGAGTTGGAAGCAACCCAAGAGGGGCAGTGGCCCTGGTGGCAGTAGTGAATGAAGATCAGGTTAGTTTACTGGCCTGAGTACAGTCCTCACAGTTTAAGTGAGGACACGCACCGCGGCCGCGGAACCACCAGGCTCAACAGTTACGACAGGTACCGCCGCCGCAGCGCACGGCACCGGAACCGCAGCCGCGGAGCGCACAGCAGCCGCGGAGCGCACAGCAGCCGTGGAGCCCGCGCAAACCGAGATACATTCAAGATACATTCTCAACATTAACTTCATAAAAAAAGTGCGGTGCGCCCGGCCCCGCCTCGGCCCGGCGCGTGTCGGTCTTCACTTAAGCCGCGCAGCGTGGCGCAGCGCACAGGCGCACCCTCCATATCCGCACAACGGCACGACACGCACCACAGCCGCTGAACCACCAGGCTCCTCAGTTGCGACACGTACCGCAGCCACAGCACACGGCACCGAGATCCCACCTCGGCCCGGCGCGTGTCGGTCCTCACTTAAGCCGCGCGGCGGGGCACACAGTCAGTGCAAACACGACACGTACCGCCGCCGCAGCGCCAAACGCACAGCAGCCGCGGAACCAGCGTCTCAGCAGACGCCGTCCCTGCCGTGAAAACGCGGAAACACACTAAACTCCAAACAACGCCACATTTCACAAATAATACATGCAACATGTTTACCTTTTTATTGACAGTGCTTCTATTTGACTATTGCATCGCAAGTAGTGATGATGACATCATGTTTTCTTTTTTAAGTTGAATGATTTGTCTGAAAACACTGAACATGTGTTTGTTCCCTTTTCAGGATGAGTTGGAAGCAACCCAAGAGGGGCAGTGGCCCTGGTGGCAGTAGTGAATGAAGATCAGGTTAGTTTACTGGCCTGAGTACAGTCCTCACAGTTTAAGTGAGGACACGCACCGCGGCCGCGGAACCATCAGGCTCAACAGTTACGACAGGTACCACCGCCGCAGCGCACGGCACCGGAACCGCAGCCGCGGAGCGCACAGCAGCCGCGGAGCCCGCGCAAACCGAGATACATTCAAGATACATTCTCAACATTAACTTCATAAAAAAAGTGCGGTGCGCCCGGCCCCGCCTCGGCCCGGCGCGTGTCGGTCTTCACTTAAGCCGCGCAGCGTGGCGCAGCGCACAGGCGCAGCGCACAGGCGCACCCTCCATATCCGCACAACGGCACGACGCGCACCACAGCCGCTGAACCACCAGGCTCCTCAGTTGCGACACGTACCGCAGCCACAGCACACGGCACCGAGATCCCACCTCGGCCCGGCGCGTGTCGGTCCTCACTTAAGCCGCGCGGCGGGGCACACAGTCAGTGCAAACACGACACGTACCGCCGCCGCAGCGCCAAACGCACAGCAGCCGCGGAACCAGCGTCTCAGCAGACGCCGTCCCTGCCGTGAAAACGCGGAAACACACTAAACTCCAAACAACGCCACATTTCACAAATAATACATGCAACATGTTTACCTTTTTATTGACAGTGCTTCTATTTGACTATTGCATCGCAAGTAGTGATGATGACATCATGTTTTCTTTTTTAAGTTGAATGATTTGTCTGAATACACTGAAAACACTGAACATGTGTTTGTTCCCGAGCCACTCCATATCCACACTCCGGCGCACCGCTGCCGCTGAACCACCAGGCTCCTCAGTTGCGACACGTACCGCAGCCACAGCACACGGCACCGAGATCCCACCTCGGCCCGGCGCGTGTCGGTCCTCACTTAAGCCGCGCGGCGGGGCACACAGTCAGCGCAAACACGATACGTACCGCCACCGCAGCGCCAAACGCACAGCAGCCGCGGAATCAGCGTCTCAGCAGACGCCATCCCTGCCGTGAAAACGCGGAAACACACTAAACTACAAACAACGCCACATTTCACAAATAATACATGCAACATGTTTACCTTTTTATTGACAGTGCTTCTATTTGACTATTGCATCGCAAGTAGTGATGATGACATCATGTTTTCTTTTTTAAGTTGAATGATTTGTCTGAATACACTGAAAACACTGAACATGTGTTTGTTCCCTTTTCAGGATGAGTTGGAAGCAACCCAAGAGGGGCAGTGGCCCTGGTGGCAGTAGTGAATGAAGATCAGGTTCCTGCAGGAGTTCCCTTTGAAACTCACCATGTGTCTCTGGTCCTCACAATCAGGTTGTAATGGCTCACACACTGATCGACGCTCTCCATTTGAAGTTGTCAGAAGTAGAATGTAATAATTTGATTTAGTAGAAAGAAAAGAGTCAATTCAACTTAAGTATTAACATTTGTATAAAGAAGATCATTTCAGTTCAGATAAATCCGTTTCACATAAGTGTCACATACTTAGTAGTTTTCATTAACTGAATGGAATTAGTACAATGCACTTTACCCAAGTTACTTTAACAACAAATACTTGAGTTACTTGTACTCAAATCAAATACTTTTGTATGCTTAAATTGTTTGAGTTAATAAACTTAATTGGTTTCCTAAATGGTTAAAGTTGAAGTAACTCATTCCCCGCAGACAAGATACATTCTCAACATTAACTTCATAAAACCAGAGACCATTATGGCTACATTGTTGAAATGAAAGAAACACACTCAGTGCAAACATAGCCACAATCTGGAAATATAAAATGAGGTGGCCCCGTGACCCTGCCGACACCGAGGCTCATTTCATCACCGTGGACAGCGCTATGAAATCACGGCACACATTGACAAATGAACTCATGTGCATGCTCAAGCTACAATACAATTTCAAATGCATTCTTTTCTTCTTTTTTTTTAGATACAAGGAAGTGCGGTGCGCCCGGCCCCGCCAGGATCCCACCTCAGCCCGGCGCGTGTCGGTCTTCACTTAAGCCGCGCGGCGTGGCGCGGCACACAGGCGCACACTCCATATCCACACTCCGGCTCAACGCGCACCGCAGCCACTGAACCACCAGGCTCCTCAGTCACAGCGCACATGTTTTCAATAATAAGCCCCGCCCCAAACATTTCAAGCTTTCACACCTGATTGGCTGACCATTGTGCCAATATTTAAACTCCTGTGTTGACAGCAGCACCAGAGGGACAGATCACAGATGTAAGTTTGACGTTACTTTGTTTCCTTGTTTCTTCACTGACATCAGTCTTCTTCTCATCTCTTGTCTTTAATGCAACGATCACAGTCACCTGTTTGTGTCTCACTCTCTGTTTGCAGCATCAACGCAAACCTGCTACAAAACCCGGACTGGTATTCATGGACGGACTGAACTGGATTTGGTTTGCTGGTGTGAGTACAACAGAAACTCATCACAACCAAACAGAAACAAACACACTTAACACTTAATTGTAAGTGTACACTCAAACTTTAACACTTTTTTTTTATCATATGACATTTAAACTAATATTTAAATAAACATTTAGTTTGGAATGAGTATCAAGTAAAACCTGAAGTGGAGCTCCACTGAATATTATTCTTATTATTATTATTATTATTATTATTATTATTGTTGTTACTAAGTGATGACGAAAAAAACCCAGGTTAGTATTTTGTAACCTAAGAAAACCAATGTGATGTAAGTAATTATTGAAAAGGCTATTTATTAATTTAAATAATTAATGACACTGAAGTCATTATTTAATGGTGTATTTATTAATATAAATCATCTAAAAAGGCTTGGGTTTCTAGTAACTAACTGGTGCTAACTAACTCAGCAGCCAGGAGTCACACTGTGAGTGGCTAATTGGAAGAATCAGTAGAGGAGAGGAAAGTAGAGGAAACCAGGTGCATGTACAGTGAATTTGGTCAATATTGCTTCTTGCAATAAAGAGTTACAGGGTGCTGTCACATTTCGGCAGGGCCTGCCGAGAAGTGACTGCACCCTGTAACTCTGGATTGTTAGGGCTTACATTCTCTATCTTTTCAGCATTAGCAGTCGAGGAAAACAGGTGCATGTACAATGAATTTGGTCAGTATCGCTCCTTCAAACAACGACTTATAGGGTGTACCCTGTATACAGTATTATATCTACCAGTAGACCTACGCTCACTACCTCTTAACCGATGCGCGTTCCCGTCGGAGGCAGTCATTTTTTGGCAAGGTTCAATGTGTTGTGCCTTCAGATGGTGTTCTGCACACTTTGGTTGCACTGATTTGAGTTCCTTTTGCTTTCTTAGCATGGCCTTTCTGCTGATCGTTGACCTCAACATGGCATCACTGTATATTTTCTGTTTGTCACACCGTGGTTGTGCAAGCAGTTTGTAAAAATACTACCAGTAACCATGCCACATTAAAAGCTCCTTGAATCACCTTTCTTCCTAATGCTGATAGTCTGTTTGAACTTGATTTGGGCGTCCTGATCATGTCTACCTGCCTAAATGCAATGACTTACTGCCATGTGATTGGCTCCTTCAATCAGTGTGTTCATAAACAGAAAATGTGTACCTAATAAATTGGCAGATGTGTGTTTAAATCCAACCAGGAAGGAATATAGAAAGCAGTTTATAGTAGACATGTAGTTTTTCCTCTGCAGCTATAGGTGGGTGGAGTTTGCACTGCAGCTTCTGTGGCGTTTGTTTTGTTCACCGTTGTTGGAGACCATTATGGCTACATTGTTGAAATTAAAGAAACACACTCAGTGCAAACATAGCCACAATCTGGAAATATAAAATGAGGTCACCCTGTGACGCTGCCGACACCGAGGCTCATTTCAGCACCGTGGACAGCGCTATGAAATCACGGCACACATTGACAAATAAACTCATGAGTACAGTCCTCACAGTTTAAGTGAGGACACGCACCGCCGCCGCAGCGCCAAACGCACAGCAGCCGCGGAACCAGCGTCTCAGCAGACGCCATCCCTGCCGTGAAAACGCGGAAACACACTAAACTACAAACAACGCCACATTTCACAAATAATACATGCAACATGTTTACCTTTTTATTGACAGTGCTTCTATTTGACTATTGCATCGCAAGTAGTGATGATGACATCATGTTTTCTTTTTTAAGTTGAATGATTTGTCTGAATACACTGAAAACACTGCACATGTGTTTGTTCCCTTTTCAGGATGAGTTGGAAGCAACCCAAGAGGGGCAGTGGCCCTGGTGGCAGTAGTGAATGAAGATCAGGTTAGTTTACTGGCCTGAGTACAGTCCTCACAGTTTAAGTGAGGACACGCACCGCGGCCGCGGAACTACCAGGCTCCCCAGTTACGACAGGTACCGCCGCCGCAGCGCACGGCACCGGAACCGCAGCCGTGGAGCGCACAGCAGCCGCGGAGCCCGCGCAAACCGAGATACATTCAAGATACATTCTCAACATTAACTTCATAAAAAAATTGCGGTGCGCCCGGCCCCGCCTCGGCCCGGCGCGTGTCGGTCTTCACTTAAGCTGCGCGGCGTGGCGCAGCGCACAGGCGCACCCTCCATATCCGCACAACGGCGCGACGCGCACCGCAGCCGCTGAACCACCAGGCTCCTCAGTTGCGACACGTACCGCAGCCACAGCACACGGCACCGAGATCCCACCTCGGCCCGGCGCGTGTCGGTCCTCACTTAAGCCGCGCGGCGGGGCACACAGTCAGTGCAAACACGACAGTACCGCCGCCGCAGCGCCAAACGCACAGCAGCCGCGGAACCAGCGTCTCAGCAGACGCCATCCCTGCCGTGAAAACGCGGAAACACACTAAACTACAAACAACGCCACATTTCACAAATAATACATGCAACATGTTTACCTTTTTATTGACAGTGCTTCTATTTGACTATTGCATCGCAAGTAGTGATGATGACATCATGTTTTCTTTTTTAAGTTGAATGATTTGTCTGAATACACTGAAAACACTGAACATGTGTTTGTTCCCTTTTCAGGATGAGTTGGAAGCAACCCAAGAGGGGCAGTGGCCCTGGTGGCAGTAGTGAATGAAGATCAGGTTCCTGCAGGAGTTCCCTTTGAAACTCACCATGTGTCTCTGGTCCTCACAATCAGGTTGTAATGGCTCACACACTGATCTACGCTCTCCATTTGAAGTTGTCAGAAGTAGAATGTAATAATTTGATTTAGTAGAAAGAAAAGAGTCAATTCAACTTAAGTATTAACATTTGTATAAAGAAGATCATTTCAGTTCAGATAAATCCGTTTCACATAAGTGTCACATACTTAGTAGTTTTCATTAACTGAATGGAATTAGTACAATGCACTTTACCCAAGTTACTTGAACAACAAATACTTGAGTTACTTGTACTCAAATCAAATACTTTTGTATGCTTAAATTGTTTGAGTTAATAAACTTAATTGGTTTCCTAAATGGTTAAAGTTGAAGTAACTCATTCCCCGCAGACAAGATACATTCTCAACATTGACTTCATAAAACCAGAGACCATTATGGCTACATTGTTGAAATGAAAGAAACACACTCAGTGCAAACATAGCCACAATCTGGAAATATAAAATGAGGTGGCCCCGTGACCCTGCCGACACCGAGGCTCATTTCAGCACCGTGGACAGCGCTATGAAATCACGGCACACATTGACAAATGAACTCATGTGCATGCTCAAGCTACAATACAATTTCAAATGCATTCTTTTCTCTTTTTTTTTAGATACAAGGAAGTGCGGTGCGCCCGGCCCCGCCAGGATCCCACCTCAGCCCGGCGCGTGTCGGTCTTCACTTAAGCCGCGCGGCGTGGCGCGGCACACAGGCGCACACTCCATATCCACACTCCGGCTCAACGCGCACCGCAGCCACTGAACCACCAGGCTCCTCAGTCACAGCGCACATGTTTTCAATAATAAGCCCCGCCCCAAACATTTCAAGCTTTCACACCTGATTGGCTGACCATTGTGCCAATATTTAAACTCCTGTGTTGACAGCCGCACCAGAGGGACAGATCACAGATGTAAGTTTGACGTTACTTTGTTTCCTTGTTTCTTCACTGACATCAGTCTTCTTCTCATCTCTTGTCTTTAATGAAACGATCACAGTCACCTGTTTGTGTCTCACTCTCTGTTTGCAGCATCAACGCAAACCTGCTACAAAACCCGGACTGGTATTCATGGACGGACTGAACTGGATTCGGTTTGCTGGTGTGAGTACAACAGAAACTCATCACAACCAAACAGAAACAAACACACTTAACACTTAATTGTAAGTGTACACTCAAACTTTAACACTTTTTTTTTATCATATGACATTTAAACTAATATTTAAATAAACATTTAGTTTGGAATGAGTATCAAGTAAAACCTGAAGTGGAGCTCCACTGAATATTATTCTTATTATTATTATTATTATTGTTGTTACTAAGTGATGACGAAAAAAAACCCAGGTTAGTATTTTGTAACCTAAGAAAACCAATGTGATGTAAGTAATTATTGAAAAGGCTATTTATTAATTTAAATAATTAATGACACTTAAGTCATTATTTAATGGTGTATTTATTAATATAAATCATCTAAAAAGGCTTGGGTTTCTAGTAACTAACTGGTGCTAACTAACTCAGCAGCCAGGAGTCACACTGTGAGTGGCTAATTGGAAGAATCAGTAGAGGAGAGGAAAGTAGAGGAAACCAGGTGCATGTACAGTGAATTTGGTCAATATTGCTTCTTGCAATAAAGAGTTACAGGGTGCAGTCACTTCTCGGCAGGGCCTGCCGAGAAGTGACTGCACCCTGTAACTCTGGATTGTTAGGGCTTACATTCTCTATCTTTTCAGCATTAGCAGTCGAGGAAAACAGGTGCATGTACAATGAATTTGGTCAGTATCGCTCCTTCAAACAACAACTTATAGGGTGTACCCTGTATACAGTATTATATCTACCAGTAGACCTACGCTCACTACCTCTTAACCGATGCGCGTTCCCGTCGGAGGCAGTCATTTTTCGGCTAGGTTCAATGTGTTGTGCCTTCAGATGGTGTTCTGCACACTTTGGTTGCGCTGATTTGAGTTCCTTTTGCTTTCTTAGCATGGCCTTTCTGCTGATCTTTGACCTCAACATGGCATCACTGGATATTTTCTGTTTGTCACACTGTGGTTGTGCAAGCAGTTTGTAAAAATACTACCAGTAACCATGCCACATTAAAAGCTCCTTGAATCACCTTTCTTCCTAATGCTGATTTTCTGTTTGAACTTGATTTGGGCGTCCTGATCATGTCTACCTGCCTAAATGCAATGACTTACTGCCATGTGATTGGCTCCTTCAATCAGTGTGTTCATAAACAGGAAATGTGTACCTAATAAATTGGCAGATGTGTGTTTAAATCCAACCAGGAAGGAATATAGAAAGCAATTTATAGTAGACATGTAGTTTTTCCTCTGCAGCTATATTTGGGTGGAGTTTGCACTGCAGCTTCTGTGGCGTTTGTTTTGTTCACCGTTGTTGGAGACCATTATGGCTACATTGTTGAAATTAAAGAAACACACTCAGTGCAAACATAGCCACAATCTGGAAATATAAAATGAGGTCACCCTGTGACGCTGCCGACACCGAGGCTCATTTCAGCACCGTGGACAGCGCTATGAAATCACGGCACACATTGACTAATAAACTCATGAGTACAGTCCTCACAGTTTAAGTGAGGACACGCACCGCGGCCGCGGAACCACCAGGCTCCCCAGTTACGACAGGTACCACCGCCGCAGCGCACGGCACCGGAACCGCAGCCGCGGAGCGCACAGCAGCCGCGGAGCGCACAGCAGCCGCGGAGCCCGCGAAAACCGAGATACATTCAAGATACATTCTCAACATTAACTTCATAAAAAAAGTGCGGTGCGCCCGGCCCCGCCTCGGCCCCGCGCGTGTCGGTCTTCACTTAAGGCGCGCGGCGTGGCGCATCGCACAGGCGCACCCTCCATATCCACACAACGGCGTGACGCGCACCGCAGCCGCTGAACCACCAGGCTCCTCAGTTGCGACACGTACCGCAGCCACAGCACACGGCACCGAGATCCCACCTCCCACCTACGTGTCATGTTTGCACCTCGGCCCGACGCGTGTCGGTCCTCACTTAAGCCGCGCGGCGGGGCACACAGTCAGTGCAAACACGACACTTACCGCCGCCGCAGCGCCAAACGCACAGCAGCCGCGGAACCAGCGTCTCAGCAGACGCCATCCCTGCCGTGAAAACGCGGAAACTCACTAAACTACAAACAACGCCACATTTCACAAATAATACATGCAACATGTTTACCTTTTTATTGACAGTGCTTCTATTTGACTATTGCATCGCAAGTAGTGATGATGACATCATGTTTTCTTTTTTAAGTTGAATGATTTGTCTGAATACACTGAAAACACTGCACATGTGTTTGTTCCCTTTTCAGGATGAGTTGGAAGCAACCCAAGAGGGGCAGTGGCCCTGGTGGCAGTAGTGAATGAAGATCAGGTTAGTTTGCTGGCCTGAGTACAGTCCTCACAGTTTAAGTGAGGACACGCACCGCGGCCGCGGAACCACCAGGCTCCCCAGTTACGACAGGTACCGCCGCCGCAGCGCACGGCACCGGAACCGCAGCCGTGGAGCGCACAGCAGCCGCGGAGCCCGCGCAAACCGAGATACATTCAAGATACATTCTCAACATTAACTTCATAAAAAAATTGCGGTGCGCCCGGCCCCGCCTCGGCCCGGCGCGTGTCGGTCTTCACTTAAGCTGCGCGGCGTGGCGCAGCGCACAGGCGCACCCTCCATATCCGCACAACGGCGCGACGCGCACCGCAGCCGCTGAACCACCAGGCTCCTCAGTTGCGACACGTACCGCAGCCACAGCACACGGCACCGAGATCCCACCTCGGCCCGGCGCGTGTCGGTCCTCACTTAAGCCGCGCGGCGGGGCACACAGTCAGTGCAAACACGACAGTACCGCCGCCGCAGCGCCAAACGCACAGCAGCCGCGGAACCAGCGTCTCAGCAGACGCCATCCCTGCCGTGAAAACGCGGAAACTCACTAAACTACAAACAACGCCACATTTCACAAATAATACATGCAACATGTTTACCTTTTTATTGACAGTGCTTCTATTTGACTATTGCATCGCAAGTAGTGATGATGACATCATGTTTTCTTTTTTAAGTTGAATGATTTGTCTGAATACACTGAAAACACTGCACATGTGTTTGTTCCCGAGCCACTCCATATCCACACTCCGGCGCACCGCTGCCGCTGAACCACCAGGCTCCTCAGTTGCGACACGTACCGCAGCCACAGCACACGGCACCGAGATCCCACCTCGGCCCGGCGCGTGTCGGTCCTCACTTAAGCCGCGCGGCGGGGCACACAGTCAGCGCAAACACGACACGTACCGCCACCGCAGCGCCAAACGCACAGCAGCCGCGGAATCAGCGTCTCAGCAGACGCCATCCCTGCCGTGAAAACGCGGAAACACACTAAACTACAAACAACGCCACATTTCACAAATAATACATGCAACATGTTTACCTTTTTATTGACAGTGCTTCTATTTGACTATTGCATCGCAAGTAGTGATGATGACATCATGTTTTCTTTTTTAAGTTGAATGATTTGTCTGAATACACTGAAAACACTGAACATGTGTTTGTTCCCTTTTCAGGATGAGTTGGAAGCAACCCAAGAGGGGCAGTGGCCCTGGTGGCAGTAGTGAATGAAGATCAGGTTAGTTTACTGGCCTGAGTACAGTCCTCACAGTTTAAGTGAGGACACGCACCGCGGCCGCGGAACCACAAGGCTCCCCAGTTACGACAGGTACCGCCGCCGCAGCGCACGGCACCGGAACCGCAGCCGCGGAGCGCACGGAGCGCACAGCAGCCACGGAGCCCGCGCAAACCGAGATACATTCAAGATACATTCTCAACATTAACTTCATAAAAAAAGTGCGGTGCGCCCGGCCCCGCCTCGGCCCGGCGCGTGTCGGTCTTCACTTAAGCCGCGCGGCGTGGCGCAGCGCACAGGCGCACCCTCCATATCCGCACAACGGCGCGACGCGCACCGCAGCCGCTGAACCACCAGGCTCCTCAGTTGCGACACGTACCGCAGCCACAGCACACGGCACCGAGATCCCACCTCGGCCCGGCGCGTGTCGGTCCTCACTTAAGCCGCGCGGCGGGGCACACAGTCAGTGCAAACACGACAGTACCGCCGCCGCAGCGCCAAACGCACAGCAGCCGCGGAACCAGCGTCTCAGCAGACGCCATCCCTGCCGTGAAAACGCGGAAACTCACTAAACTACAAACAACGCCACATTTCACAAATAATACATGCAACATGTTTACCTTTTTATTGACAGTGCTTCTATTTGACTATTGCATCGCAAGTAGTGATGATGACATCATGTTTTCTTTTTTAAGTTGAATGATTTGTCTGAATACACTGAAAACACTGCACATGTGTTTGTTCCCTTTTCAGGATGAGTTGGAAGCAACCCAAGAGGGGCAGTGGCCCTGGTGGCAGTAGTGAATGAAGATCAGGTTCCTGCAGGAGTTCCCTTTGAAACTCACCATGTGTCTCTGGTCCTCACAATCAGGTTGTAATGGCTCACACACTGATCTACGCTCTCCATTTGAAGTTGTCAGAAGTAGAATGTAATAATTTGATTAAGTAGAAAGAAAAGAGTCAATTCAACTTAAGTATTAACATTTGTATAAAGAAGATCATTTCAGTTCAGATAAATCCGTTTCACATAAGTGTCACATACTTAGTAGTTTTCATTAACTGAATGGAATTAGTACAATGCACTTTACCCAAGTTACTTGAACAACAAATACTTGAGTTACTTGTACTCAAATCAAATACTTTTGTATGCTTAAATTGTTTGAGTTAATAAACTTAATTGGTTTCCTAAATGGTTAAAGTTGAAGTAACTCATTCCCCGCAGACAAGACACATTCTCAACATTAACTTCATAAAACCAGAGACCATTATGGCTACATTGTTGCAATGAAAGAAACACACTCAGTGCAAACATAGCCACAATCTGGAAATATAAAATGAGGTGGCCCCGTGACCCTGCCGACACCGAGGCTCATTTCATCACCGTGGACAGCGCTATGAAATCACGGCACACATTGACAAATGAACTCATGTGCATGCTCAAGCTACAATACAATTTCAAATGCATTCTTTTCTCTCTTTTTTTAGATACAAGGAAGTGCGGTGCGCCCGGCCCCGCCAGGATCCCACCTCAGCCCGGCGCGTGTCGGTCTTCACTTAAGCCGCGCGGCGTGGCGCGGCACACAGGCGCGGCACACAGGCGCACACTCCATATCAACACTCCGGCTCAACGCGCACCGCAGTCACTGAACCACCAGGCTCCTCAGTCACAGCGCACATGTTTTCAATAATAAGCCCCGCCCCAAACATTTCAAGCTTTCACACCTGATTGGCTGACCATTGTGCCAATATTTAAACTCCTGTGTTGACAGCCGCACCAGAGGGAGAGGAGATGCTGACAGATCACAGACGTAAGTTTGACGTTACTTTGTTTCCTTGTTTTCTCACTGACTCCAGTCTTCTTCTCATCTCTTGTCTTTAATGAAACCATCACAGTCCCATGTTTGTGTCTCACTCTCTGTTTGCAGCACCAATGCAAACCTGCTACAGTACAAACCTGCTACAAACCCCAGACTGGATTCGGTTTACTGGCGTGAGTACAACAGAAAGTCATCACAACCAGACAGAAACAAACCGCAAACACACTTAACACTTGAATCTAAGTGTAGAGTCGAACGTTAACACTTTAATTTTGATCATATGACATTAAACTAATATTTAATTACCTCATTTATTTTTTTTATAATTTTAATAATGTAAATATTAGCATTTTAGCTCAATAGCTTCCAGGCAATGTGACCCAAAGACTCCAAATGAGTGTACAAACATAGTACTAGACTGCCTAGTCAGGACACACCTCTTTATATTCCATTTAAATACTTGATTTACTTTCAATCATTTCTTTAATGCAAATATTAGCATTTTATCTCAATCGCGTCCAGGCCATGTGACCCTAAAGATTCCAAAACAGTGCAGCAACATAGAACTAGACTGCCTAGTCAGTACACACCTCTTTTTATTCCATTTTAGTACCTCCCATAATTTTTTTTAATCCATTTTTAACGGTAATTCGTTGATGGTCCCTAAATGAGACCACGGTTGTTGAGAGCGATGGGTCGGACTTTGTACAAGCCGTGATCGTGCACCTATCTCGGGGTGGAGAAGGAGGAGGGTGCCGTTGGATCTGGAGCGAATGTCTGTTGAATATCCAACCTGGAACTGATTTCAGCGCGGTACGTTGTCGGAGGTGATCAGCTCCGACCTCTGCGGACGCTCGGTGCTCACAGTGCCCAGGGCAGAGCAGCGTTACCTCGGCCTGTCCTGATGAAATGATCCGCTGGCTCAGACGTCTCTCAGATGCTTGGTGTGATCCATAGATTTGTGGTTGACGTGTTACTTTGTTTTTAATGTAAACACTTTGTATATTATTACTAATAATTGATTTTACCTTCGAATTTTAGGTTTATATTAAAGTGGCACGGCCATTGTATATGTATTTGTTAAAATCCCAAGTCTCCTCCTCACCTGCCTCATCACTGGCACACCTACCTGGACCACACCCCTAATCCTATATAACCCGCCCCTTCCGCCCTTTGACCCCCCTATTTTCCCTCCAAACAATCCACGAGAACAAAGGGACACTGGCTGTGAGTTTTATGGACGTTCACTCATTTAATGTTTCATTTGGTTGATACTACATCTTGTATGAAGACTTACTTATTGCTTGTGTGTCATTATACTAGATTCCTGAGTTTAATCCTTTGCTAAAGAGAGGAAAGTAAGAGTGGATGTATTATTGATGTTAGTCTAAGACAACCTCATTTCTTATTGTATATTTGATACTTTCTAGATTGTAATATTTCCTTTATCATTTTCATATAGACAGAATCATCCACCATTACCCCTCATCACCGACTACCGTTTACTTGGAAATAAAATATTGCAACTTGGAAAGCTGCCTGGATCCTGTGTTTAAATGTGCACCCAACATATGATGTTCAGTCAATCACCGCCACTATAGTGTACAGTTCTTTCATATTTGTGTATGTATTTGAGTATAAATGTACAATTGTAAGTTCAAATAAATAATACATTAACTGTCAGTTGATGTACTGATATCTATGAGTAGTCTAGTGAAAAACAGACGTAGCACCATCAGTAGCTCTTTGTGTTTTATGTCACAGGTCTCCATCAACATATGCAGCACTCGGGCATGAAGAAACTGTGAATTCAGCTCCTCCTTGCCGAACTAAAAGAGAGACGACCTGCACTCTTTAGTGAAGCTCAAGTGAGTGAAAGAGGATGGTGACACCCACACACTGTCAAAGTCATCGTTGTAGCAATGCCTCATCTGGAAAAGAGTTTTAATATGACAGCGAGGCTCATTTCAGCACCGTGGACAGCGCTATGAAATCACGGCACACATTGACAAATAAAATCATGCGCATGCTCAAGCTACAATACAATTTCAAATGCATTCTTTTCTTTTTATTAAGATACAAGGAAGTGCGGTGCGGCCCGGCGCGTGTCGGTCTTCACTTAAGCCGCGGCGCACCCTCCATATCCACACTCCGGCGCGACGCGCACTGCAGCCGCTGAACCACCAGGCTCCTCAGTTGCGACACGTACCGCAGCCACAGCGCCCAGCCCTGCCGAGATCCCACCTCGGCCTGGCGCGTGTCGGTCTTCACTTAAGTCGCGCGGCGTGGCGCACAAACCTACAAACCTGCTACAAACCCCAGACTGGATTCGGTTTACTGGCGTGAGTACAGTCCTCACAGTTTAAGTGAGGACACGCACTTGTATTCTCAGTTTGGTATAAGATGTGAGTACAGTGTAACGCCACATTTCACAACTAATACATGCAACATGTTTACCTTTTTATTGACAGTGCTTCTATTTGACTATTGCATCGCAAGTAGTGATGATGACATCATGTTTTCTTTTTTAAGTTGAATGATTTGTCTGAATACACTGAAAACACTGAACATGTGTTTGTTCCCTTTTCAGGATGAGTTGGAAGCAACCCAAGAGGGGCAGTGGCCCTGGTGGCAGTAGTGAATGAAGATCAGGTTAGTTTACTGGCCTGAGTACAGTCCTCACAGTTTAAGTGAGGACACGCACCGCGGCCGCGGAACCACAAGGCTCCCCAGTTACGACAGGTACCGCCGCCGCAGCGCACGGCACCGGAACCGCAGCCGCGGAGCGCACGGAGCGCACAGCAGCCACGGAGCCCGCGCAAACCGAGATACATTCAAGATACATTCTCAACATTAACTTCATAAAAAAAGTGCGGTGCGCCCGGCCCCGCCTCGGCCCGGCGAGTGTCGGTCTTCACTTAAGCCGCGCGGCGTGGCGCGGCACACAGGCGCACACTCCATATCCATACTCCGGCTCAACGCGCACCGCAGCCACTGAACCACCAGGCTCCTCAGTCACAGCGCACATGTTTTCAATAATAAGCCCCGCCCCAAACATTTCAAGCTTTCACACCTGATTGGCTGACCATTGTGCCAATATTTAAACTCCTGTGTTGACAGCCGCACCAGAGGGACAGATCACAGATGTAAGTTTGACGTTACTTTGTTTCCTTGTTTATTCACTGACATCAGTCTTCTTCTCATCTCTTGTCTTTAATGAAACGATCACAGTCACCTGTTTGTGTCTCACTCTCTGTTTGCAGCATCAACGCAAACCTGCTACAAAACCCGGACTGGTATTCATGGACGGACTGAACTGGATTCGGTTTGATGGTGTGAGTACAACAGAAACTCATCACAACCAAACAGAAACAAACACACTTAACACTTAATTGTAAGTGTACACTCAAACTTTAACACTTTTTTTTATCATATGACATTTAAACTAATATTTAAATAAACATTTAGTTTGGAATGAGTATCAAGTAAAACCTGAAGTGGAGCTCCACTGAATATTATTATTATTATTATTATTATTATTATTATTATTGTTACTAAGTGATGACGAAAAAAACCCAGGTCAGTATTTTGTAACCTAAGAAAACCAATGTGATGTAAGTAATTATTGAAAAGGCTATTTATTAATTTAAATAATTAATGACACTTAAGTCGTTATTTAATGGTGTATTTATTAATATAAATCATCTAAAAAGGCTTGGGTTTCTAGTAACTAACTGGTGCTAACTAACTCAGCAGCCAGGAGTCACACTGTGAGTGGCTAATTGGAAGAATCAGTAGAGGAGAGGAAAGTAGAGGAAACCAGGTGCATGTACAGTGAATTTGGTCAATATTGCTTCTTGCAATAAAGAGTTACAGGGTGCTGTCACATTTCGGCAGGGCCTGCCGAGAAGTGACTGCACCCTGTAACTCTGGATTGTTCGGGCTTACATTCTCTATCTTTTCAGCATTAGCAGTCGAGGAAAACAGGTGCATGTACAATGAATTTGGTCAGTATCGCTCCTTCAAACAACGACTTATAGGGTGTACCCTGTATACAGTATTATATCTACCAGTAGACCTACGCTCACTACCTCTTAACCGATGCGCGTTCCCGTCGGAGGCAGTCATTTTTCGGCAAGGTTCAATGTGTTGTGCCTTCAGATGGTGTTCTGCACACTTTGGTTGCGCTGATTTGAGTTCCTTTTGCTTTCTTAGCATGGCCTTTCTGCTGATCTTTGACCTCAACATGGCATCACTGGATATTTTCTGTTTGTCACACCGTGGTTGTGCAAGCAGTTTGTAAAAATACTACCAGTAACCATGCCACATTAAAAGCTCCTTGAATCACCTTTCTTCCTAATGCTGATAGTCTGTTTGAACTTGATTTGGGCGTCCTGATCATGTCTACCTGCCTAAATGCAATGACTTACTGCCATGTGATTGGCTCCTTCAATCAGTGTGTTCATAAACAGAAAATGTGTACCTAATAAATTGGCAGATGTGTGTTTAAATCCAACCAGGAAGGAATATAGAAAGCAGTTTATAGTAGACATGTAGTTTTTCCTCTGCAGCTATAGGTGGGTGGAGTTTGCACTGCAGCTTCTGTGGCGTTTGTTTTGTTCACCGTTGTTGGAGACCATTATGGCTACATTGTTGAAATTAAAGAAACACACTCAGTGCAAACATAGCCACAATCTGGAAATATAAAATGAGGTCACCCTGTGACGCTGCCGACACCGAGGCTCATTTCAGCACCGTGGACAGCGCTATGAAATCACGGCACACATTGACAAATAAACTCATGAGTACAGTCCTCACAGTTTAAGTGAGGACACGCACCGCGACCGCCGCCGCAGCGCACGGCACCGGAACCGCAGCCGCGGAGCGCACAGCAGACGCGGAGCGCACAGCAGCCGCGGAGCCCGCGCAAACCGAGATACATTCAAGATACATTCTCAACATTAACTTCATAAAAAAAGTGCGGTGCGCCCGGCCCCGCCTCGGCCCGGCGCGTGTCGGTCTTCACTTAAGCCGCGCGGCGTGGCGCAGCGCACAGGCGCACCCTCCATATCCGCACAACGGCGCGACGCGCACCGCAGCCGCTGAACCACCAGGCTCCTCAGTTGCCACACGTACCGCAGCCACAGCACACGGCACCGAGATCCCACCTCGGCCCGGCGCGTGTCGGTCCTCACTTAAGCCGCGCGGCGGGGCACACAGTCAGCGCAAACACGACACGTACCGCCACCGCAGCGCCAAACGCACAGCAGCCGCGGAATCAGCGTCTCAGCAGACGCCATCCCTGCCGTGAAAACGCGGAAACACACTAAACTACAAACAACGCCACATTTCACAAATAATACATGCAACATGTTTACCTTTTTATTGACAGTGCTTCTATTTGACTATTGCATCGCAAGTAGTGATGATGACATCATGTTTTCTTTTTTAAGTTGAATGATTTGTCTGAATACACTGAAAACACTGAACATGTGTTTGTTCCCTTTTCAGGATGAGTTGGAAGCAACCCAAGAGGGGCAGTGGCCCTGGTGGCAGTAGTGAATGAAGATCAGGTTAGTTTACTGGCCTGAGTACAGTCCTCACAGTTTAAGTGAGGACACGCACCGCGGCCGCGGAACCACAAGGCTCCCCAGTTACGACAGGTACCGCCGCCGCAGCGCACGGCACCGGAACCGCTGCCGCGGAGCGCACGGAGCGCACAGCAGCCACGGAGCCCGCGCAAACCGAGATACATTCAAGATACATTCTCAACATTAACTTCATAAAAAAAGTGCGGTGCGCCCGGCCCCGCCTCGGCCCGGCGCGTGTCGGTCTTCACTTAAGCCGCGCGGCGTGGCGCAGCGCACAGGCGCACCCTCCATATCCGCACAACGGCGCGACGCGCACCGCAGCCGCTGAACCACCAGGCTCCTCAGTTGCCACACGTACCGCAGCCACAGCACACGGCACCGAGATCCCACCTCGGCCCGGCGCGTGTCGGTCCTCACTTAAGCCGCGCGGCGGGGCACACAGTCAGCGCAATCACGACACGTACCGCCGCCGCAGCGCCAAACGCACAGCAGCCGCGGAATCAGCGTCTCAGCAGACGCCATCCCTGCCGTGAAAACGCGGAAACACACTAAACTACAAACAACGCCACATTTCACAAATAATACATGCAACATGTTTACCTTTTTATTGACAGTGCTTCTATTTGACTATTGCATCGCAAGTAGTGATGATGACATCATGTTTTCTTTTTTAAGTTGAATGATTTGTCTGAATACACTGAAAACACTGAACATGTGTTTGTTCCCGAGCCACTCCATATCCACACTCCGGCGCACCGCTGCCGCTGAACCACCAGGCTCCTCAGTTGCGACACGTACCGCAGCCACAGCACACGGCACCGAGATCCCACCTCGGCCCGGCGCGTGTCGGTCCTCACTTAAGCCGCGCGGCGGGGCACACAGTCAGCGCAAACACGACACGTACCGCCGCCGCAGCGCCAAACGCACAGCAGCCGCGGAATCAGCGTCTCAGCAGACGCCATCCCTGCCGTGAAAACGCGGAAACACACTAAACTACAAACAACGCCACATTTCACAAATAATACATGCAACATGTTTACCTTTTTATTGACAGTGCTTCTATTTGACTATTGCATCGCAAGTAGTGATGATGACATCATGTTTTCTTTTTTAAGTTGAATGATTTGTCTGAATACACTGAAAACACTGAACATGTGTTTGTTCCCTTTTCAGGATGAGTTGGAAGCAACCCAAGAGGGGCAGTGGCCCTGGTGGCAGTAGTGAATGAAGATCAGGTTCCTGCAGGAGTTCCCTTTGAAACTCACCATGTGTCTCTGGTCCTCACAATCAGGTTGTAATGGCTCACACACTGATCTACGCTCTCCATTTGAAGTTGTCAGAAGTAGAATGTAATAATTTGATTTAGTAGAAAGAAAAGAGTCAATTCAACTTAAGTATTAACATTTGTATAAAGAAGATCATTTCAGTTCAGATAAATCCGTTTCACATAAGTGTCACATACTTAGTAGTTTTCATTAACTGAATGGAATTAGTACAATGCACTTTACCCAAGTTACTTTAACAACAAATATTTGAGTTACTTGTACTCAAATCAAATACTTTTGTATGCTTAAATTGTTTGAGTTAATAAACTTAATTGGTTTCCTAAATGGTTAAAGTTGAAGTAACTCATTCCCCGCAGACAAGATACATTCTCAACATTAACTTCATAAAACCAGAGACCATTATGGCTACATTGTTGAAATGAAAGAAACACACTCAGTGCAAACATAGCCACAATCTGGAAATATAAAATGAGGTCGCCCCGTGACCCTGCCGACACCAAGGCTCATTTCATCACCGTGGACAGCGCTATGAAATCACGGCACACATTGACAAATGAACTCATGTGCATGCTCAAGCTACAATACAATTTCAAATGCATTCTTTTCTTTTTTTCTTTAGATACAAGGAACTGCGGTGCGCCCGGCCCCGCCAGGATCCCACCTCAGCCCGGCGCGTGTCGGTCTTCACTTAAGCCGCGCGGCGTGGCGCGGCACACAGGCGCGGCACACAGGCGCACACTCCATATCCACACTCCGGCTCAACGCGCACCGCAGCCACTGAACCACCAGGCTCCTCAGTCACAGCGCACATGTTTTCAATAATAAGCCCCGCCCCAAACATTTCAAGCTTTCACACCTGATTGGCTGACCATTGTGCCAATATTTAAACTCCTGTGTTGACAGCCGCACCAGAGGGAGAGGAGATGCTGACAGATCACAGACGTAAGTTTGACGTTACTTTGTTTCCTTGTTTTCTCACTGACTCCAGTCTTCTTCTCATCTCTTGTCTTTAATGAAACCATCACAGTCCCATGTTTGTGTCTCACTCTCTGTTTGCAGCACCAATGCAAACCTGCTACAGTACAAACCTGCTACAAACCCCAGACTGGATTCGGTTTACTGGCGTGAGTACAACAGAAAGTCATCACAACCAGACAGAAACAAACCGCAAACACACTTAACACTTGAATCTAAGTGTAGAGTCGAACGTTAACACTTTAATTTTGATCATATGACATTAAACTAATATTTAATTACCTCATTTATTTTTTTTATAATTTTAATAATGTAAATATTAGCATTTTAGCTCAATAGCTTCCAGGCAATGTGACCCAACGACTCCAAATGAGTGTACAAACATAGTACTAGACTGCCTAGTCAGGACACACCTCTTTATATTCCATTTTAATACTTGATTTACTTTCAATCATTTCTTTAATGCAAATATTAGCATTTTATCTCAATCGCGTCCAGGCCATGTGACCCTAAAGATTCCAAAACAGTGCAGCAACATAGAACTAGACTGCCTAGTCAGGACACACCTCTTTTTATTCCATTTTAGTACCTCCCATAATTTCTTTTTAATCCATTTTTAACGGTAATTCGTTGATGGTCCCTAAATGAGACCACGGTTGTTGAGAGCGATGGGTCGGACTTTGTACAAGCCGTGATCGTGCACCTATCTCGGAGTGGAGAAGGAGGAGGGTGCTGTTGGATCTGGAGCGAATGTCTGTTGAATATCCAACCTGGAACTGATTTCAGCGCGGTACGTTGTCGGAGGTGATCAGCTCCGACCTCTGCGGACGCTCGGTGCTCACAGTGCCCAGGGCAGAGCAGCGTTACCTCGGCCTGTCCTGATGAAATGATCCGCTGGCTCAGACGTCTCACAGATGCTTGGTGTGATCCATAGATTTGTGGTTGACGTGTTACTTTGTTTTTAATGTAAACACTTTGTATATTATTACTAATAATTGATTTTACCTTCGAATTTTAGGTTTATATTAAAGTGGCACGGCCATTGTATATGTATTTGTTAAAATCCCAAGTCTCCTCCTCACCTGCCTCATCACTGGCACACCTACCTGGACCACACCCCTAATCCTATATAACCCGCCCCTTCCGCCCTTTGACCCCCCTATTTTCCCTCCAAACAATCCACGAGAACAAAGGGACACTGGCTGTGAGTTTTATGGACGTTCACTCATTTAATGATTCATTTGGTTGATACTACATCTTGTATGAAGACTTACTTATTGCTTGTGTGTCATTATACTAGATTCCTGAGTTTAATCCTTTGCTAAAGAGAGGAAAGTAAGAGTGGATGTATTATTGATGTTAGTCTAAGACAACCTCATTTCTTATTGTATATTTGATACTTTCTAGATTGTAATATTTCCTTTATCATTTTCATATAGACAGAATCATCCACCATTACCCCTCATCACCGACTACCGTTTACTTGGAAATAAAATATTGCAACTTGGAAAGCTGCCTGGATCCTGTGTTTAAATGTGCACCCAACATATGATGTTCAGTCAATCACCGCCACTATAGTGTACAGTTCTTTCATATTTGTGTATGTATTTGAATATAAATGTACAATTGTAAGTTCAAATAAATAATACATTAACTGTCAGTTGATGTACTGATATCTATGAGTAGTCTAGTGAAAAACAGACGTAGCACCATCAGTAGCTCTTTGTGTTTTATGTCACAGGTCTCCATCAACATATGCAGCACTCGGGCATGAAGAAACTGTGAATTCAGCTCCTCCTTGCCGAACTAAAAGAGAGACGACCTGCACTCTTTAGTGAAGCTCAAGTGAGTGAAAGAGGGTGGTGACACCCACACACTGTCAAAGTCATCGTTGTAGCAATGCCTCATCTGGAAAAGAGTTTTAATATGACAGCGAGGCTCATTTCAGCACCGTGGACAGCGCTATGAAATCACGGCACACATTGACAAATAAAATCATGCGCATGCTCAAGCTACAATACAATTTCAAATGAATTCTTTTTTTTTTTTAGATACAAGGAAGTGCGGTGCGCCCGGCCCCGCCAGGATCCCACCTCGGCCTGGCGCGTGTCGGTCTTCACTTAAGCCGCGCGGCGTGGCGCACAAACCTACAAACCTGCTACAAACCCCAGACTGGATTCGGTTTACTGGCGTGAGTACAGTCCTCACAGTTTAAGTGAGGACACGCACTTGTATTCTCAGTTTGGTATAAGATGTGAGTACAGTGTAACGCCACATTTCACAACTAATACATGCAACATGTTTACCTTTTTATTGACAGTGCTTCTATTTGACTATTGCAAGTAGTGATGATGACATCATGTTTTCTTTTTTAAGTTGAATGATTTGTCTGAATACACTGAAAACACTGAACATGTGTTTGTTCCCTTTTCAGGATGAGTTGGAAGCAACCCAAGAGGGGCAGTGGCCCTGGTGGCAGTAGTGAATGAAGATCAGGTTCCTGCAGGAGTTCCCTTTGAAACTCACCATGTGTCTCTGGTCCTCACAATCAGGTTGTAATGGCTCACACACTGATCTACGCTCTCCATTTGAAGTTGTCAGAAGTAGAATGTAATAATTTGATTTAGTAGAAAGAAAAGAGTCAATTCAACTTAAGTATTAACATTTGTATAAAGAAGATCATTTCAGTTCAGATAAATCCGTTTCACATAAGTGTCACATACTTAGTAGTTTTCATTAACTGAATGGAATTAGTACAATGCACTTTACCCAAGTTACTTTAACAACAAATACTTGAGTTACTTGTACTCAAATCAAATACTTTTGTATGCTTAAATTGTTTGAGTTAATAAACTTAATTGGTTTCCTAAATGGTTAAAGTTGAAGTAACTCATTCCCCGCAGACAAGATACATTCTCAACATTAACTTCATAAAACCAGAGACCATTATGGCTACATTGTTGAAATGAAAGAAACACACTCAGTGCAAACATAGCCACAATCTGGAAATATAAAATGAGGTGGCCCCGTGACCCTGCCGACACCGAGGCTCATTTCATCACCGTGGACAGCGCTATGAAATCACGGCACACATTGACAAATGAACTCATGTGCATGCTCAAGCTACAATACAATTGCAAATGCATTCTTTTCTCTTTTTTTTTAGATACAAGGAAGTGCGGTGCGCCCGGCCCCGCCAGGATCCCACCTCAGCCCGGCGCGTGTCGGTCTTCACTTAAGCCGCGCGCCGTGGCGCGGCACACAGGCGCACACTCCATATCCACACTCCGGCTCAACGCGCACCGCAGCCACTGAACCACCAGGCTCCTCAGTCACAGCGCACATGTTTTCAATAATAAGCCCCGCCCCAAACATTTCAAGCTTTCACACCTGATTGGCTGACCATTGTGCCAATATTTAAACTCCTGTGTTGACAGCCGCACCAGAGGGACAGATCACAGATGTAAGTTTGACGTTACTTTGTTTCCTTGTTTCTTCACTGACATCAGTCTTCTTCTCATCTCTTGTCTTTAATGAAACGATCACAGTCACCTGTTTGTGTCTCACTCTGTTTGCAGCATCAACGCAAACCTGCTACAAAACCCGGACTGGTATTCATGGACGGACTGAACTGGATTCGGTTTGCTGGTGTGAGTACAACAGAAACTCATCACAACCAAACAGAAACAAACACACTTAACACTTAATTGTAAGTGTACACTCAAACTTTAACACTTTTTTTTAATCATATGACATTTAAACTAATATTTGAATAAACATTTAGTTTGGAATGAGTATCAAGTAAAACCTGAAGTGGAGCTCCACTGAATATTATTCTTATTATTATTATTATTATTATTATTCTTGTTGTTACTAAGTGATGACGAAAAAAACCCAGGTCAGTATTTTGTAACCTAAGAAAACCAATGTGATGTAAGTAATTATTGAAAAGGCTATTTATTAATTTAAATAATTAATGACACTTAAGTCATTATTTAATGGTGTATTTATTAATATAAATCATCTAAAAAGGCTTGGGTTTCTAGTAACTAACTGGTGCTAACTAACTCAGCAGCCAGGAGTCACACTGTGAGTGGCTAATTGGAAGAATCAGTAGAGGAGAGGAAAGTAGAGGAAACCAGGTGCATGTACAGTGAATTTGGTCAATATTGCTTCTTGCAATAAAGAGTTACAGGGTGCAGTCACTTCTCGGCAGGGCCTGCCGAGAAGTGACTGCACCCTGTAACTCTGGATTGTTAGGGCTTACATTCTCTATCTTTTCAACATTAGCAGTCGAGGAAAACAGGTGCATGTACAATGAATTTGGTCAGTATCGCTCCTTCAAACAACGACTTATAGGGTTTACCCTGTATACAGTATTATATCTACCAGTAGACCTACGCTCACTACCTCTTAACCGATGCGCGTTCCCGTCGGAGGCAGTCATTTTTCGGCAAGGTTCAATGTGTTGTGCCTTCAGATGGTGTTCTGCACACTTTGGTTGCGCTGATTTGAGTTCCTTTTGCTTTCTTAGCATGGCCTTTCTGCTGATCTTTGACCTCAACATGGCATCACTGGATATTTTCTGTTTGTCACACCGTGGTTGTGCAAGCAGTTTGTAAAAATACTACCAGTAACCATGCCACATTAAAAGCTCCTTGAATCACCTTTCTTCCTAATGCTGATAGTCTGTTTGAACTTGATTTGGGCGTCCTGATCATGTCTACCTGCCTAAATGCAATGACTTACTGCCATGTGATTGGCTCCTTCAATCAGTGTGTTCATAAACAGAAAATGTGTACCTAATAAATTGGCAGATGTGTGTTTAAATCCAACCAGGAAGGAATATAGAAAGCAGTTTTTAGTAGACATGTAGTTTTTCCTCTGCAGCTATAGGTGGGTGGAGTTTGCAATGCAGCTTCTGTGGCGTTTGTTTTGTTCACCGTTGTTGGAGACCATTATGGCTACATTGTTGAAATTAAAGAAACACACTCAGTGCAAACATAGCCACAATCTGGAAATATAAAATGAGGTCACCCTGTGACGCTGCCGACACCGAGGCTCATTTCAGCACCGTGGACAGCGCTATGAAATCACGGCACACATTGACAAATAAACTCATGAGTACAGTCCTCACAGTTTAAGTGAGGACACGCACCGCGGCCGCGGAACCACCAGGCTCCCCAGTTACGACAGGTACCGCCGCCGCAGCGCACGGCACCGGAACCGCAGCCGCGGAGCGCACGGAGCGCACAGCAGCCACGGAGCCCGCGCAAACCGAGATACATTCAAGATACATTCTCAACATTAACTTCATAAAAAAAGTGCGGTGCGCCCGGCCCCGCCTCGGCCCGGCGCGTGTCGGTCTTCACTTAAGCCGCGCGGCGTGGCGCAGCGCACAGGCGCACCCTCCATATCCGCACAACGGCGCGACGCGCACCGCAGCCGCTGAACCACCAGGCTCCTCAGTTGCCACACGTACCGCAGCCACAGCACACGGCACCGAGATCCCACCTCGGCCCGGCGCGTGTCGGTCCTCACTTAAGCCGCGCGGCGGGGCACACAGTCAGCGCAAACACGACACGTACCGCCGCCGCAGCGCCAAACGCACAGCAGCCGCGGAACCAGCGTCTCAGCAGACGCCATCCCTGCCGTGAAAACGCGGAAACACACTAAACTACAAACAACGCCACATTTCACAAATAATACATGCAACATGTTTACCTTTTTATTGACAGTGCTTCTATTTGACTATTGCATCGCAAGTAGTGATGATGACATCATGTTTTCTTTTTTAAGTTGAATGATTTGTCTGAATACACTGAAAACACTGAACATGTGTTTGTTCCCGAGCCACTCCATATCCACACTCCGGCGCACCGCTGCCGCTGAACCACCAGGCTCCTCAGTTGCGACACGTACCGCAGCCACAGCACACGGCACCGAGATCCCACCTCGGCCCGGCGCGTGTCGGTCCTCACTTAAGCCGCGCGGCGGGGCACACAGTCAGCGCAAACACGACACGTACCGCCACCGCAGCGCCAAACGCACAGCAGCCGCGGAATCAGCGTCTCAGCAGACGCCATCCCTGCCGTGAAAACGCGGAAACACACTAAACTACAAACAACGCCACATTTCACAAATAATACATGCAACATGTTTACCTTTTTATTGACAGTGCTTCTATTTGACTATTGCATCGCAAGTAGTGATGATGACATCATGTTTTCTTTTTTAAGTTGAATGATTTGTCTGAATACACTGAAAACACTGAACATGTGTTTGTTCCCTTTTCAGGATGAGTTGGAAGCAACCCAAGAGGGGCAGTGGCCCTGGTGGCAGTAGTGAATGAAGATCAGGTTAGTTTACTGGCCTGAGTACAGTCCTCACAGTTTAAGTGAGGACACGCACCGCGGCCGCAGAACCACAAGGCTCCCCAGTTACGACAGGTACCGCCGCCGCAGCGCACGGCACCGGAACCGCAGCCGCGGAGCGCACGGAGCGCACAGCAGCCACGGAGCCCGCGCAAACCGAGATACATTCAAGATACATTCTCAACATTAACTTCATAAAAAAAGTGCAGTGCGCCCGGCCCCGCCTCGGCCCGGCGCGTGTCGGTCTTCACTTAAGCCGCGCGGCGTGGCGCAGCGCACAGGCGCACCCTCCATATCCGCACAACGGCGCGACGCGCACCGCAGCCGCTGAACCACCAGGCTCCTCAGTTGCCACACGTACCGCAGCCACAGCACACGGCACCGAGATCCCACCTCGGCCCGGCGCGTGTCGGTCCTCACTTAAGCCGCGCGGCGGGGCACACAGTCAGCGCAAACACGACACGTACCGCCGCCGCAGCGCCAAACGCACAGCAGCCGCGGAACCAGCGTCTCAGCAGACGCCATCCCTGCCGTGAAAACGCGGAAACACACTAAACTACAAACAACGCCACATTTCACAAATAATACATGCAACATGTTTACCTTTTTATTGACAGTGCTTCTATTTGACTATTGCATCGCAAGTAGTGATGATGACATCATGTTTTCTTTTTTAAGTTGAATGATTTGTCTGAATACACTGAAAACACTGAACATGTGTTTGTTCCCGAGCCACTCCATATCCACACTCCGGCGCACCGCTGCCGCTGAACCACCAGGCTCCTCAGTTGCGACACGTACCGCAGCCACAGCACACGGCACCGAGATCCCACCTCGGCCCGGCGCGTGTCGGTCCTCACTTAAGCCGCGCGGCGGGGCACACAGTCAGCGCAAACACGACACGTACCGCCACCGCAGCGCCAAACGCACAGCAGCCGCGGAACCAGCGTCTCAGCAGACGCCATCCCTGCCGTGAAAACGCGGAAACACATTAAACTACAAACAACGCCACATTTCACAAATAATACATGCAACATGTTTACCTTTTTATTGACAGTGCTTCTATTTGACTATTGCATCGCAAGTAGTGATGATGACATCATGTTTTCTTTTTAAGTTGAATGATTTGTCTGAATACACTGAAAACACTGAACATGTGTTTGTTCCCTTTTCAGGTTGAGTTGGAAGCAACCCAAGAGGGGCAGTGGCCCTGGTGGCAGTAGTGAATGAAGATCAGGTTCCTGCAGGAGTTCCCTTTGAAACTCACCATGTGTCTCTGGTCCTCACAATCAGGTTGTAATGGCTCACACACTGATCTACGCTCTCCATTTGAAGTTGTCAGAAGTAGAATGTAATAATTTGATTTAGTAGAAAGAAAAGAGTCAATTCAACTTAAGTATTAACATTTGTATAAAGAAGATCATTTCAGTTCAGATAAATCCGTTTCACATAAGTGTCACATACTTAGTAGTTTTCATTAACTGAATGGAATTAGTACAATGCACTTTACCCAAGTTACTTTAACAACAAATACTTGAGTTACTTGTACTCAAATCAAATACTTTTGTATGCTTAAATTGTTTGAGTTAATAAACTTAATTGGTTTCCTAAATGGTTAAAGTTGAAGTAACTCATTCCCCGCAGACAAGACACATTCTCAACATTAACTTCATAAAACCAGAGACCATTATGGCTACATTGTTGAAATGAAAGAAACACACTCAGTGCAAACATAGCCACAATCTGGAAATATAAAATGAGGTGGCCCCGTGACCCTGCCGACACCGAGGCTCATTTCATCACCGTGGACAGCGCTATGAAATCACGGCACACATTGACAAATGAACTCATGTGCATGCTCAAGCTACAATACAATTTCAAATGCATTCTTTTCTCTTTTTTTTTAGATACAAGGAAGTGCGGTGCGCCCGGCCCCGCCAGGATCCCACCTCAGCCCGGCGCGCGTCGGTCTTCACTTAAGCCGCGCGGCGTGGCACACAGGCGCACACTCCATATCCACACTCCGGCTCAACGCGCACCGCAGCCACTGAACCACCAGGCTCCTCAGTCACAGCGCACATGTTTTCAATAATAAGCCCCGCCCCAAACATTTCAAGCTTTCACACCTGATTGACTGACCATTGTGCCAATATTTAAACTCCTGTGTTGACAGCCGCACCAGAGGGAGAGGAGATGCTGACAGATCACAGACGTAAGTTTGACGTTACTTTGTTTCCTTGTTTTCTCACTGACTCCAGTCTTCTTCTCATCTCTTGTCTTTAATGAAACCATCACAGTCCAATGTTTGTGTCTCACTCTCTGTTTGCAGCACCAATGCAAACCTGCTACAGTACAAACCTGCTACAAACCCCAGACTGGATTCGGTTTACTGGCGTGAGTACAACAGAAAGTCATCACAACCAGACAGAAACAAACCGCAAACACACTTAACACTTGAATCTAAGTGTAGAGTCGAACGTTAACACTTTAATTTTGATCATATGACATTAAACTAATATTTAATTACCTCATTTATTTTTTTTATAATTTTAATAATGTAAATATTAGCATTTTAGCTCAATAGCTTCCAGGCAATGTGACCCAACGACTCCAAATGAGTGTACAAACATAGTACTAGACTGCCTAGTCAGGACACACCTCTTTATATTCCATTTAAATACTTGATTTACTTTCAATCATTTCTTTAATGCAAATATTAGCATTTTATCTCAATCGCGTCCAGGCCATGTGACCCTAAAGATTCCAAAACAGTGCAGCAACATAGAACTAGACTGCCTAGTCAGGACACACCTCTTTTTATTCCGTTTTAGTACCTCCCATAATTTTTTTTAATCCATTTTTAACGGTAATTCGTTGATGGTCCCTAAATGAGACCACGGTTGTTGAGAGCGATGGGTCGGACTTTGTACAAGCCGTGATCGTGCACCTATCTCGGGGTGGAGAAGGAGGAGGGTGCCGTTGGATCTGGAGCGAATGTCTGTTGAATATCCAACCTGGAACTGATTTCAGCGCGGTACGTTGTCGGAGGTGATCAGCTCCGCCTCTGCGGACGCTCGGTGCTCACAGTGCCCAGGGCAGAGCAGCGTTACCTCGGCCTGTCCTGATGAAATGATCCGCTGGCTCAGACGTCTCACAGATGCTTGGTGTGATCCATAGATTTGTGGTTGACGTGTTACTTTGTTTTTAATGTAAACACTTTGTATATTATTACTAATAATTGATTTTACCTTCGAATTTTAGGTTTATATTAAAGTGGCACGGCCATTGTATATGTATTTGTTAAAATCCCAAGTCTCCTCCTCACCTGCCTCATCACTGGCACACCTACCTGGACCACACCCCTAATCCTATATAACCCGCCCCTTCCGCCCTTTGACCCCCCTATTTTCCCTCCAAACAATCCACGAGAACAAAGGGACACTGGCTGTGAGTTTTATGGACGTTCACTCATTTAATGATTAATTTGGTTGATACTACATCTTGTATGAAGACTTACTTATTGCTTGTGTGTCATTATACTAGATTCCTGAGTTTAATCCTTTGCTAAAGAGAGGAAAGTAAGAGTGGATGTATTATTGATGTTAGTCTAAAACAACCTCATTTCTTATTGTATATTTGATACTTTCTAGATTGTAATATTTCCTTTATCATTTTCATATAGACAGAATCATCCACCATTACCCCTCATCACCGACTACCGTTTACTTGGAAATAAAATATTGCAACTTGGAAAGCTGCCTGGATCCTGTGTTTAAATGTGCACCCAACATATGATGTTCAGTCAATCACCGCCACTATAGTGTACAGTTCTTTCATATTTGTGTATGTATTTGAATATAAATGTACAATTGTAAGTTCAAATAAATAATACATTAACTGTCAGTTGATGTACTGATATCTATGAGTAGTCTAGTGAAAAACAGACGTAGCACCATCAGTAGCTCTTTGTGTTTTATGTCACAGGTCTCCATCAACATATGCAGCACTCGGGCATGAAGAAACTGTGAATTCAGCTCCTCCTTGCCGAACTAAAAGAGAGACGACCTGCACTCTTTAGTGAAGCTCAAGTGAGTGAAAGAGGATGGTGACACCCACACACTGTCAAAGTCATTGTTGTAGCAATGCCTCATCTGGAAAAGAGTTTTAATATGACAGCGAGGCTCATTTCAGCACCGTGGACAGCGCTATAAAATCACGGCACACATTGACAAATAAAATCATGCGCATGCTCAAGCTACAATACAATTTCAAATGCATTCTTTTCTTTTTTTTAAGATACAAGGAAGTGCGGTGCGGCCCGGCGCGTGTCGGTCTTCACTTAAGCCGCGGCGCACCCTCCATATCCACACTCCGGCGCGACGCGCACTGCAGCCGCTGAACCACCAGGCTCCTCAGTTGCGACACGTACCGCAGCCACAGCGCCCAGCCCTGCCGAGATCCCACCTCGGCCTGGCGCGTGTCGGTCTTCACTTAAGCCGCGCAGCGTGGCGCACAAACCTACAAACCTGCTACAAACCCCAGACTGGATTCGGTTTACTGGCGTGAGTACAGTCCTCACAGTTTAAGTGAGGACACGCACTTGTATTCTCAGTTTGGTATAAGATGTGAGTACAGTGTAACGCCACATTTCACAACTAATACATGCAACATGTTTACCTTTTTATTGACAGTGCTTCTATTTGACTATTGCATCGCAAGTAGTGATGATGACATCATGTTTTCTTTTTTAAGTTGAATGATTTGTCTGAATACACTGAAAACACTGAACATGTGTTTGTTCCCTTTTCAGGATGAGTTGGAAGCAACCCAAGAGGGGCAGTGGCCCTGGTGGCAGTAGTGAATGAAGATCAGGTTCCTGCAGGAGTTCCCTTTGAAACTCACCATGTGTCTCTGGTCCTCACAATCAGGTTGTAATGGCTCACACACTGATCTACGCTCTCCATTTGAAGTTGTCAGAAGTAGAATGTAATAATTTGATTTAGTAGAAAGAAAAGAGTCCATTCAACTTAAGTATTAACATTTGTATAAAGAAGATCATTTCAGTTCAGATAAATCCGTTTCACATAAGTGTCACATACTTAGTAGTTTTCATTAACTGAATGGAATTAGTACAATGCACTTTACCCAAGTTACTTTAACAACAAATACTTGAGTTACTTGTACTCAAATCAAATACTTTTGTATGCTTAAATTGTTTGAGTTAATAAACTTAATTGGTTTCCTAAATGGTTAAAGTTGAAGTAACTCATTCCCCGCAGACAAGATACATTCTCAACATTAACTTCATAAAACCAGAGACCATTATGGCTACATTGTTGAAATGAAAGAAACACACTCAGTGCAAACATAGCCACAATCTGGAAATATAAAATGAGGTGGCCCCGTGACGCTGCCGACACCGAGGCTCATTTCATCACCGTGGACAGCGCTATGAAATCACGGCACACATTGACAAATGAACTCATGTGCATGCTCAAGCTACAATACAATTTCAAATGCATTCTTTTCTTTTTTTCTTTAGATACAAGGAAGTGCGGTGCGCCCGGCCCCGCCAGGATCCCACCTCAGCCCGGCGCGTGTCGGTCTTCACTTAAGCCGCGCGGCGTGGCGCGGCACACAGGCGCACACTCCATATCCACACTCCGGCTCAACGCGCACCGCAGCCACTGAACCACCAGGCTCCTCAGTCACAGCGCACATGTTTTCAATAATAAGCCCCGCCCCAAACATTTCAAGCTTTCACACCTGATTGGCTGACCATTGTGCCAATATTTAAACTCCTGTGTTGACAGCCGCACCAGAGGGACAGATCACAGATGTAAGTTTGACGTTACTTTGTTTCCTTGTTTCTTCACTGACATCAGTCTTCTTCTCATCTCTTGTCTTTAATGAAACGATCACAGTCACCTGTTTGTGTCTCACTCTCTGTTTGCAGCATCAACGCAAACCTGCTACAAAACCCGGACTGGTACTCATGGACGGACTGAACTGGATTCGGTTTCCTGGTGTGAGTACAACAGAAAGTCATCACAACCAAACAGAAACAAACACACTTAACACTTAATTGTAAGTGTACACTCAAACTTTAACACTTTTTTTTTATCATATGACATTTAAACTAATATTTAAATAAACATTTAGTTTGGAATGAGTATCAAGTAAAACCTGAAGTGGAGCTCCACTGAATATTATTCTTATTATTATTATTATTATTATTATTATTATTATTATTGTTGTTACTAAGTGATGACGAAAAAAACCCAGGTTAGTATTTTGTAACCTAAGAAAACCAATGTGATGTAAGTAATTATTGAAAAGGCTATTTATTAATTTAAATAATTAATGACACTGAAGTCATTATTTAATGGTGTATTTATTAATATAAATCATCTAAAAAGGCTTGGGTTTCTAGTAACTAACTGGTGCTAACTAACTCAGCAGCCAGGAGTCACACTGTGAGTGGCTAATTGGAAGAATCAGTAGAGGAGAGGAAAGTAGAGGAAACCAGGTGCATGTACAGTGAATTTGGTCAATATTGCTTCTTGCAATAAAGAGTTACAGGGTGCTGTCACATTTCGGCAGGGCCTGCCGAGAAGTGACTGCACCCTGTAACTCTGGATTGTTAGGGCTTACATTCTCTATCTTTTCAGCATTAGCAGTCGAGGAAAACAGGTGCATGTACAATGAATTTGGTCAGTATCGCTCCTTCAAACAACGACTTATAGGGTGTACCCTGTATACAGTATTATATCTACCAGTAGACCTACGCTCACTACCTCTTAACCGATGCGCGTTCCCGTCGGAGGCAGTCATTTTTCGGCAAGGTTCAATGTGTTGTGCCTTCAGATGGTGTTCTGCACACTTTGGTTGCGCTGATTTGAGTTCCTTTTGCTTTCTTAGCATGGCCTTTCTGCTGATCGTTGACCTCAACATGGCATCACTGTATATTTTCTGTTTGTCACACCGTGGTTGTGCAAGCAGTTTCTAAAAATACTACCAGTAACCATGCCACATTAAAAGCTCCTTGAATCACCTTTCTTCCTAATGCTGATAGTCTGTTTGAACTTGATTTGGGCGTCCTGATCATGTCTACCTGCCTAAATGCAATGACTTACTGCCATGTGATTGGCTCCTTCAATCAGTGTGTTCATAAACAGAAAATGTGTACCTAATAAATTGGCAGATGTGTGTTTAAATCCAACCAGGAAGGAATATAGAAAGCAGTTTATAGTAGACATGTAGTTTTTCCTCTGCAGTTATAGGTGGGTGGAGTTTGCACTGCAGCTTCTGTGGCGTTTGTTTTGTTCACCGTTGTTGGAGACCATTATGGCTACATTGTTGAAATTAAAGAAACACACTCCGTGCAAACATAGCCACAATCTGGAAATATAAAATGAGGTCACCCTGTGACGCTGCCGACACCGAGGCTCATTTCAGCACCGTGGACAGCGCTATGAAATCACGGCACACATTGACAAATAAACTCATGAGTACAGTCCTCACAGTTTAAGTGAGGACACGCACCGCGGCCGCGGAACCACCAGGCTCCCCAGTTACGACAGGTACCGCCGCCGCAGCGCACGGCACCGGAACCGCAGCCGCGGAGCGCACTGCAGCCGCGTAGCGCACAGCAGCCGCGGAGCCCGCGCAAACCGAGATACATTCAAGATACATTCTCAACATTGACTTCATAAAAAAAGTGCGGTGCGCCCGGCCCCGCCTCGGCCCGGCGCGTGTCGGTCTTCACTTAAGCCGCGCGGCGTGGCGCAGCGCACAGGCGCACCCTCCATATCCGCACAACGGCGCGACGCGCACCGCAGCCGCTGAACCACCAGGCTCCTCAGTTGCGACACGTACCGCAGCCACAGCACACGGCACCGAGATCCCACCTCGGCCCGGCGCGTGTCGGTCCTCACTTAAGCCGCGCGGCGGGGCACACAGTCAGCGCAAACACGACACGTACCGCCGCCGCAGCGCCAAACGCACAGCAGCCGCGGAACCAGCGTCTCAGCAGACGCCATCCCTGCCATGAAAACGCGGAAACACACTAAACTACAAACAACGCCACATTTCACAAATAATACATGCAACATGTTTACCTTTTTATTGACAGTGCTTCTATTTGACTATTGCATCGCAAGTAGTGATGATGACATCATGTTTTCTTTTTTAAGTTGAATGATTTGTCTGAATACACTTAAAACACTGAACATGTGTTTGTTCCCTTTTCAGGATGAGTTGGAAGCAACCCAAGAGGGGCAGTGGCCCTGGTGGCAGTAGTGAATGAAGATCAGGTTAGTTTACTGGCCTGAGTACAGTCCTCACAGTTTAAGTGAGGACACGCACCGCGGCCGCGGAACCACAAGGCTCCCCAGTTACGAGAGGTACCGCCGCCGCAGCGCACGGCACCGGAACCGCAGCCGCGGAGCGCACGGAGCGCACAGCAGCCACGGAGCCCGCGCAAACCGAGATACATTCAAGATACATTCTCAACATTAACTTCATAAAAAAAGTGCGGTGCGCCCGGCCCCGCCTCGGCCCGGCGCGTGTCGGTCTTCACTTAAGCCGCGCGGCGTGGCGCAGCGCACAGGCGCACCCTCCATATCCGCACAACGGCGCGACGCGCACCGCAGCCGCTGAACCACCATGCTCCTCAGTTGCCACACGTACCGCAGCCACAGCACACGGCACCGAGATCCCACCTCGGCCCGGCGCGTGTCGGTCCTCACTTAAGCCGCGCGGCGGGGCACACAGTCAGCGCAAACACGACACGTACCGCCGCCGCAGCGCCAAACGCACAGCAGCCGCGGAACCAGCGTCTCAGCAGACGCCATCCCTGCCGTGAAAACGCGGAAACACACTAAACTACAAACAACGCCACATTTCACAAATAATACATGCAACATGTTTACCTTTTTATTGACAGTGCTTCTATTTGACTATTGCATCGCAAGTAGTGATGATGACATCATGTTTTCTTTTTTAAGTTGAATGATTTGTCTGAATACACTGAAAACACTGAACATGTGTTTGTTCCCGAGCCACTCCATATCCACACTCCGGCGCACCGCTGCCGCTGAACCACCAGGCTCCTCAGTTGCGACACGTACCGCAGCCACAGCACACGGCACCGAGATCCCACCTCGGCCCGGCGCGTGTCGGTCCTCACTTAAGCCGCGCGGCGGGGCACACAGTCAGCGCAAACACGACACGTACCGCCACCGCAGCGCCAAACGCACAGCAGCCGCGGAATCAGCGTCTCAGCAGACGCCATCCCTGCCGTGAAAACGCGGAAACACACTAAACTACAAACAACGCCACATTTCACAAATAATACATGCAACATGTTTACCTTTTTATTGACAGTGCTTCTATTTGACTATTGCATCGCAAGTAGTGATGATGACATCATGTTTTCTTTTTTAAGTTGAATGATTTGTCTGAATACACTGAAAACACTGAACATGTGTTTGTTCCCTTTTCAGGATGAGTTGGAAGCAACCCAAGAGGGGCAGTGGCCCTGGTGGCAGTAGTGAATGAAGATCAGGTTAGTTTACTGGCCTGAGTACAGTCCTCACAGTTTAAGTGAGGACACGCACCGCGGCCGCGGAACCACAAGGCTCCCCAGTTACGAGAGGTACCGCCGCCGCAGCGCACGGCACCGGAACCGCAGCCGCGGAGCGCACGGAGCGCACAGCAGCCACGGAGCCCGCGCAAACCGAGATACATTCAAGATACATTCTCAACATTAACTTCATAAAAAAAGTGCGGTGCGCCCGGCCCCGCCTCGGCCCGGCGCGTGTCGGTCTTCACTTAAGCCGCGCGGCGTGGCGCAGCGCACAGGCGCACCCTCCATATCCGCACAACGGCGCGACGCGCACCGCAGCCGCTGAACCACCAGGCTCCTCAGTTGCCACACGTACCGCAGCCACAGCACACGGCACCGAGATCCCCACTCGGCCCGGCGCGTGTCGGTCCTCACTTAAGCCGCGCGGCGGGGCACACAGTCAGCGCAAACACGACACGTACCGCCGCCGCAGCGCCAAACGCACAGCAGCCGCGGAACCAGCGTCTCAGCAGACGCCATCCCTGCCGTGAAAACGCGGAAACACACTAAACTACAAACAACGCCACATTTCACAAATAATACATGCAACATGTTTACCTTTTTATTGACAGTGCTTCTATTTGACTATTGCATCGCAAGTAGTGATGATGACATCATGTTTTCTTTTTTAAGTTGAATGATTTGTCTGAATACACTGAAAACACTGAACATGTGTTTGTTCCCGAGCCACTCCATATCCACACTCCGGCGCACCGCTGCCGCTGAACCACCAGGCTCCTCAGTTGCGACACGTACCGCAGCCACAGCACACGGCACCGAGATCCCACCTCGGCCCGGCGCGTGTCGGTCCTCACTTAAGCCGCGCGGCGGGGCACACAGTCAGCGCAAACACGACACGTACCGCCACCGCAGCGCCAAACGCACAGCAGCCGCGGAATCAGCGTCTCAGCAGACGCCATCCCTGCCGTGAAAACGCGGAAACACACTAAACTACAAACAACGCCACATTTCACAAATAATACATGCAACATGTTTACCTTTTTATTGACAGTGCTTCTATTTGACTATTGCATCGCAAGTAGTGATGATGACATCATGTTTTCTTTTTTAAGTTGAATGATTTGTCTGAATACACTGAAAACACTGAACATGTGTTTGTTCCCTTTTCAGGATGAGTTGGAAGCAACCCAAGAGGGGCAGTGGCCCTGGTGGCAGTAGTGAATGAAGATCAGGTTAGTTTACTGGCCTGAGTACAGTCCTCACAGTTTAAGTGAGGACACGCACCGCGGCCGCGGAACCACAAGGCTCCCCAGTTACGACAGGTACCGCCGCCGCAGCGCACGGCACCGGAACCGCAGCCGCGGAGCGCATGGAGCGCACAGCAGCCACGGAGCCCGCGCAAACCGAGATACATTCAAGATACATTCTCAACATTAACTTCATAAAAAAAGTGCGGTGCGCCCGGCCCCGCCTCGGCCCGGCGCGTGTCGGTCTTCACTTAAGCCGCGCGGCGTGGCGCAGCGCACAGGCGCACCCTCCATATCCGCACAACGGCGCGACGCGCACCGCAGCCGCTGAACCACCAGGCTCCTCAGTTGCCACACGTACCGCAGCCACAGCACACGGCACCGAGATCCCACCTCGGCCCGGCGCGTGTCGGTCCTCACTTAAGCCGCGCGGTGGGGCACACAGTCAGCGCAAACACGACACGTACCGCCGCCGCAGCGCCAAACGCACAGCAGCCGCGGAACCAGCGTCTCAGCAGACGCCATCCCTGCCGTGAAAACGCGGAAACACACTAAACTACAAACAACGCCACATTTCACAAATAATACATGCAACATGTTTACCTTTTTATTGACAGTGCTTCTATTTGACTATTGCATCGCAAGTAGTGATGATGACATCATGTTTTCTTTTTTAAGTTGAATGATTTGTCTGAATACACTGAAAACACTGAACATGTGTTTGTTCCCGAGCCACTCCATATCCACACTCCGGCGCACCGCTGCCGCTGAACCACCAGGCTCCTCAGTTGCGACACGTACCGCAGCCACAGCACACGGCACCGAGATCCCACCTCGGCCCGGCGCGTGTCGGTCCTCACTTAAGCCGCGCGGCGGGGCACACAGTCAGCGCAAACACGACACGTACCGCCACCGCAGCGCCAAACGCACAGCAGCCGCAAAATCAGCGTCTCAGCAGACGCCATCCCTGCCGTGAAAACGCGGAAACACACTAAACTACAAACAACGCCACATTTCACAAATAATACATGCAACATGTTTACCTTTTTATTGACAGTGCTTCTATTTGACTATTGCATCGCAAGTAGTGATGATGACATCATGTTTTCTTTTTTAAGTTGAATGATTTGTCTGAATACACTGAAAACACTGAACATGTGTTTGTTCCCTTTTCAGGATGAGTTGGAAGCAACCCAAGAGGGGCAGTGGCCCTGGTGGCAGTAGTGAATGAAGATCAGGTTAGTTTACTGGCCTGAGTACAGTCCTCACAGTTTAAGTGAGGACACGCACCGCGGCCGCGGAACCACAAGGCTCCCCAGTTACGACAGGTACCGCCGCCGCAGCGCACGGCACCGGAACCGCAGCCGCGGAGCGCACGGAGCGCACAGCAGCCACGGAGCCCGCGCAAACCGAGATACATTCAAGATACATTCTCAACATTAACTTCATAAAAAAAGTGCAGTGCGCCCGGCCCCGCCTCGGCCCGGCGCGTGTCGGTCTTCACTTAAGCCGCGCGGCGTGGCGCAGCGCACAGGCGCACCCTCCATATCCG
Organism: Solea solea; assembly: GCF_958295425.1. Classification (NCBI taxonomy): domain Eukaryota; kingdom Metazoa; phylum Chordata; class Actinopteri; order Pleuronectiformes; family Soleidae; genus Solea; species Solea solea. Next base: position 54,968 of record NW_026704014.1, on the reverse strand, counting down.
CACAACGGCGCGACGCGCACCGCAGCCGCTGAACCACCAGGCTCCTCAGTTGCCACACGTACCGCAGCCACAGCACACGGCACCGAGATCCCACCTCGGCCCGGCGCGTGTCGGTCCTCACTTAAGCCACGCGGCGGGGCACACAGTCAGCGCAAACACGACACGTACCGCCGCCGCAGCGCCAAACGCACAGCAGCCGCGGAACCAGCGTCTCAGCAGACGCCATCCCTGCCGTGAAAACGCGGAAACACACTAAACTACAAACAACGCCACATTTCACAAATAATACATGCAACATGTTTACCTTTTTATTGACAGTGCTTCTATTTGACTATTGCATCGCAAGTAGTGATGATGACATCATGTTTTCTTTTTTAAGTTGAATGATTTGTCTGAATACACTGAAAACACTGAACATGTGTTTGTTCCCGAGCCACTCCATATCCACACTCCGGCGCACCGCTGCCGCTGAACCACCAGGCTCCTCAGTTGCGACACGTACCGCAGCCACAGCACACGGCACCGAGATCCCACCTCGGCCCGGCGCGTGTCGGTCCTCACTTAAGCCGCGCGGCGGGGCACACAGTCAGCGCAAACACGACACGTACCGCCACCGCAGCGCCAAACGCACAGCAGCCGCGGAATCAGCGTCTCAGCAGACGCCATCCCTGCCGTGAAAACGCGGAAACACACTAAACTACAAACAACGCCACATTTCACAAATAATACATGCAACATGTTTACCTTTTTATTGACAGTGCTTCTATTTGACTATTGCATCGCAAGTAGTGATGATGACATCATGTTTTCTTTTTTAAGTTGAATGATTTGTCTGAATACACTGAAAACACTGAACATGTGTTTGTTCCCGAGCCACTCCATATCCACACTCCGGCGCACCGCTGCCGCTGAACCACCAGGCTCCTCAGTTGCGACACGTACCGCAGCCACAGCACACGGCACCGAGATCCCACCTCGGCCCGGCGCGTGTCGGTCCTCACTTAAGCCGCGCGGCGGGGCACACAGTCAGCGCAAACACGACACGTACCGCCACCGCAGCGCCAAACGCACAGCAGCCGCGGAATCAGCGTCTCAGCAGACGCCATCCCTGCCGTGAAAACGCGGAAACACACTAAACTACAAACAACGCCACATTTCACAAATAATACATGCAACATGTTTACCTTTTTATTGACAGTGCTTCTATTTGACTATTGCATCGCAAGTAGTGATGATGACATCATGTTTTCTTTTTTAAGTTGAATGATTTGTCTGAATACACTGAAAACACTGAACATGTGTTTGTTCCCGAGCCACTCCATATCCACACTCCGGCGCACCGCTGCCGCTGAACCACCAGGCTCCTCAGTTGCGACACGTACCGCAGCCACAGCACACGGCACCGAGATCCCACCTCGGCCCGGCGCGTGTCGGTCCTCACTTAAGCCGCGCGGCGGGGCACACAGTCAGCGCAAACACGACACGTACCGCCACCGCAGCGCCAAACGCACAGCAGCCGCGGAATCAGCGTCTCAGCAGACGCCATCCCTGCCGTGAAAACGCGGAAACACACTAAACTACAAACAACGCCACATTTCACAAATAATACATGCAACATGTTTACCTTTTTATTGACAGTGCTTCTATTTGACTATTGCATCGCAAGTAGTGATGATGACATCATGTTTTCTTTTTTAAGTTGAATGATTTGTCTGAATACACTGAAAACACTGAACATGTGTTTGTTCCCTTTTCAGGATGAGTTGGAAGCAACCCAAGAGGGGCAGTGGCCCTGGTGGCAGTAGTGAATGAAGATCAGGTTAGTTTACTGGCCTGAGTACAGTCCTCACAGTTTAAGTGAGGACACGCACCGCGGCCGCGGAACCACAAGGCTCCCCAGTTACGACAGGTACCGCCGCCGCAGCGCACGGCACCGGAACCGCAGCCGCGGAGCGCACGGAGCGCACAGCAGCCACGGAGCCCGCGCAAACCGAGATACATTCAAGATACATTCTCAACATTAACTTCATAAAAAAAGTGCGGTGCGCCCGGCCCCGCCTCGGCCCGGCGCGTGTCGGTCTTCACTTAAGCCGCGCGGCGTGGCGCAGCGCACAGGCGCACCCTCCATATCCGCACAACGGCGCGACGCGCACCGCAGCCGCTGAACCACCAGGCTCCTCAGTTGCCACACGTACCGCAGCCACAGCACACGGCACCGAGATCCCACCTCGGCCCGGCGCGTGTCGGTCCTCACTTAAGCCACGCGGCGGGGCACACAGTCAGCGCAAACACGACACGTACCGCCGCCGCAGCGCCAAACGCACAGCAGCCGCGGAACCAGCGTCTCAGCAGACGCCATCCCTGCCGTGAAAACGCGGAAACACACTAAACTACAAACAACGCCACATTTCACAAATATTACATGCAACATGTTTACCTTTTTATTGACAGTGCTTCTATTTGACTATTGCATCGCAAGTAGTGATGATGACATCATGTTTTCTTTTTTAAGTTGAATGATTTGTCTGAATACACTGAAAACACTGAACATGTGTTTGTTCCCGAGCCACTCCATATCCACACTCCGGCGCACCGCTGCCGCTGAACCACCAGGCTCCTCAGTTGCGACACGTACCGCAGCCACAGCACACGGCTCCGAGATCCCACCTCGGCCCGGCGCGTGTCGGTCCTCACTTAAGCCGCGCGGCGGGGCACACAGTCAGCGCAAACACGACACGTACCGCCACCGCAGCGCCAAACGCACAGCAGCCGCGGAATCAGCGTCTCAGCAGACGCCATCCCTGCCGTGAAAACGCGGAAACACACTAAACTACAAACAACGCCACATTTCACAAATAATACATGCAACATGTTTACCTTTTTATTGACAGTGCTTCTATTTGACTATTGCATCGCAAGTAGTGATGATGACATCATGTTTTCTTTTTTAAGTTGAATGATTTGTCTGAATACACTGAAAACACTGAACATGTGTTTGTTCCCTTTTCAGGATGAGTTGGAAGCAACCCAAGAGGGGCAGTGGCCCTGGTGGCAGTAGTGAATGAAGATCAGGTTAGTTTACTGGCCTGAGTACAGTCCTCACAGTTTAAGTGAGGACACGCACCGCGGCCGCAGAACCACAAGGCTCCCCAGTTACGACAGGTACCGCCGCCGCAGCGCACGGCACCGGAACCGCAGCCGCGGAGCGCACGGAGCGCACAGCAGCCACGGAGCCCGCGCAAACCGAGATACATTCAAGATACATTCTCAACATTAACTTCATAAAAAAAGTGCGGTGCGCCCGGCCCCGCCTCGGCCCGGCGCGTGTCGGTCTTCACTTAAGCCGCGCGGCGTGGCGCAGCGCACAGGCGCACCCTCCATATCCGCACAACGGCGCGACGCGCACCGCAGCCGCTAAACCACCAGGCTCCTCAGTTGCCACACGTACCGCAGCCACAGCACACGGCACCGAGATCCCACCTCGGCCCGGCGCGTGTCGGTCCTCACTTAAGCCGCGCGGTGGGGCACACAGTCAGCGCAAACACGACACGTACCGCCGCCGCAGCGCCAAACGCACAGCAGCCGCGGAACCAGCGTCTCAGCAGACGCCATCCCTGCCGTGAAAACGCGGAAACACACTAAACTACAAACAACGCCACATTTCACAAATAATACATGCAACATGTTTACCTTTTTATTGACAGTGCTTCTATTTGACTATTGCATCGCAAGTAGTGATGATGACATCATGTTTTCTTTTTTAAGTTGAATGATTTGTCTGAATACACTGAAAACACTGAACATGTGTTTGTTCCCGAGCCACTCCATATCCACACTCCGGCGCACCGCTGCCGCTGAACCACCAGGCTCCTCAGTTGCGACACGTACCGCAGCCACAGCACACGGCACCGAGATCCCACCTCGGCCCGGCGCGTGTCGGTCCTCACTTAAGCCGCGCGGCGGGGCACACAGTCAGCGCAAACACGACACGTACCGCCACCGCAGCGCCAAACGCACAGCAGCCGCAAAATCAGCGTCTCAGCAGACGCCATCCCTGCCGTGAAAACGCGGAAACACACTAAACTACAAACAACGCCACATTTCACAAATAATACATGCAACATGTTTACCTTTTTATTGACAGTGCTTCTATTTGACTATTGCATCGCAAGTAGTGATGATGACATCATGTTTTCTTTTTTAAGTTGAATGATTTGTCTGAATACACTGAAAACACTGAACATGTGTTTGTTCCCTTTTCAGGATGAGTTGGAAGCAACCCCAAGAGGGGCAGTGGCCCTGGTGGCAGTAGTGAATGAAGATCAGGTTAGTTTACTGGCCTGAGTACAGTCCTCACAGTTTAAGTGAGGACACGCACCGCGGCCGCGGAACCACAAGGCTCCCCAGTTACGACAGGTACCGCCGCCGCAGCGCACGGCACCGGAACCGCAGCCGCGGAGCGCACGGAGCGCACAGCAGCCACGGAGCCCGCGCAAACCGAGATACATTCAAGATACATTCTCAACATTAACTTCATAAAAAAAGTGCAGTGCGCCCGGCCCCGCCTCGGCCCGGCGCGTGTCGGTCTTCACTTAAGCCGCGCGGCGTGGCGCAGCGCACAGGCGCACCCTCCATATCCGCACAACGGCGCGACGCGCACCGCAGCCGCTGAACCACCAGGCTCCTCAGTTGCCACACGTACCGCAGCCACAGCACACGGCACCGAGATCCCACCTCGGCCCGGCGCGTGTCGGTCCTCACTTAAGCCGCGCGGCGGGGCACACAGTCAGCGCAAACACGACACGTACCGCCGCCGCAGCGCCAAACGCACAGCAGCCGCGGAACCAGCGTCTCAGCAGACGCCATCCCTGCCGTGAAAACGCGGAAACACACTAAACTACAAACAACGCCACATTTCACAAATAATACATGCAACATGTTTACCTTTTTATTGACAGTGCTTCTATTTGACTATTGCATCGCAAGTAGTGATGATGACATCATGTTTTCTTTTTTAAGTTGAATGATTTGTCTGAATACACTGAAAACACTGAACATGTGTTTGTTCCCGAGCCACTCCATATCCACACTCCGGCGCACCGCTGCCGCTGAACCACCAGGCTCCTCAGTTGCGACACGTACCGCAGCCACAGCACACGGCACCGAGATCCCACCTCGGCCCGGCGCGTGTCGGTCCTCACTTAAGCCGCGCGGCGGGGCACACAGTCAGTGCAAACACGACACGTACCGCCGCCGCAGCGCCAAAGGCACAGCAGCCGCGGAACCAGCGTCTCAGCAGACGCCATCCCTGCCGTGAAAACGCGGAAACACATTAAACTACAAACAACGCCACATTTCACAAATAATACATGCAACATGTTTACCTTTTTATTGACAGTGCTTCTATTTGACTATTGCATCGCAAGTAGTGATGATGACATCATGTTTTCTTTTTAAGTTGAATGATTTGTCTGAATACACTGAAAACACTGAACATGTGTTTGTTCCCTTTTCAGGATGAGTTGGAAGCAACCCAAGAGGGGCAGTGGCCCTGGTGGCAGTAGTGAATGAAGATCAGGTTCCTGCAGGAGTTCCCTTTGAAACTCACCATGTGTCTCTGGTCCTCACAATCAGGTTGTAATGGCTCACACACTGATCTACGCTCTCCATTTGAAGTTGTCAGAAGTAGAATGTAATAATTTGATTTAGTAGAAAGAAAAGAGTCAATTCAACTTAAGTATTAACATTTGTATAAAGAAGATAATTTCAGTTCAGATAAATCCGTTTCACATAAGTGTCACATACTTAGTAGTTTTCATTAACTGAATGGAATTAGTACAATGCACTTTACCCAAGTTACTTTAACAACAAATACTTGAGTTACTTGTACTCAAATCAAATACTTTTGTATGCTTAAATTGTTTGAGTTAATAAACTTAATTGGTTTCCTAAATGGTTAAAGTTGAAGTAACTCATTCCCCGCAGACAAGATACATTCTCAACATTAACTTCATAAAACCAGAGACCATTATGGCTACATTGTTGAAATGAAAGAAACACACTCAGTGCAAACATAGCCACAATCTGGAAATATAAAATGAGGTGGCCCCGTGACGCTGCCGACACCGAGGCTCATTTCATCACCGTGGACAGCGCTATGAAATCACGGCACACATTGACAAATGAACTCATGTGCATGCTCAAGCTACAATACAATTTCAAATGCATTCTTTTCTTTTTTTCTTTAGATACAAGGAAGTGCGGTGCGCCCGGCCCCGCCAGGATCCCACCTCAGCCCGGCGTGTGTCGGTCTTCACTTAAGCCGCGCGGCGTGGCGCGGCACACAGGCGCACACTCCATATCCACACTCCGGCTCAACGCGCACCGCAGCCACTGAACCACCAGGCTCCTCAGTCACAGCGCACATGTTTTCAATAATAAGCCCCGCCCCAAACATTTCAAGCTTTCACACCTGATTGGCTGACCATTGTGCCAATATTTAAACTCCTGTGTTGACTGCCGCACCAGAGGGAGAGGAGATGCTGACAGATCACAGACGTAAGTTTGACGTTACTTTGTTTCCTTGTTTTCTCACTGACTCCAGTCTTCTTCTCATCTCTTGTCTTTAATGAAACCATCACAGCCCCATGTTTGTGTCTCACTCTCTGTTTGCAGCACCAATGCAAACCTGCTACAGTACAAACCTGCTACAAACCCCAGACTGGATTCGGTTTACTGGCGTGAGTACAACAGAAAGTCATCACAACCAGACAGAAACAAACCGCAAACACACTTAACACTTGAATCTAAGTGTAGAGTCGAACGTTAACACTTTAATTTTGATCATATGACATTAAACTAATATTTAATTACCTCATTTATTTTTTTTATAATTTTAATAATGTAAATATTAGCATTTTAGCTCAATAGCTTCCAGGCAATGTGACCCAAAGACTCCAAATGAGTGTACAAACATAGTACTAGACTGCCTAGTCAGGACACACCTCTTTATATTCCATTTAAATACTTGATTTACTTTCAATCATTTCTTTAATGCAAATATTAGCATTTTATCTCAATCGCGTCCAGGCCATGTGACCCTAAAGATTCCAAAACAGTGCAGCAACATAGAACTAGACTGCCTAGTCAGGACACACCTCTTTTTATTCCATTTTAGTACCTCCCATAATTTTTTTTAATCCATTTTTAACGGTAATTCGTTGATGGTCCCTAAATGAGACCACGGTTGTTGAGAGCGATGGGTCGGACTTTGTACAAGCCGTGATCGTGCACCTATCTCGGGGTGGAGAAGGAGGAGGGTGCCGTTGGATCTGGAGCGAATGTCTGTTGAATATCCAACCTGGAACTGATTTCAGCGCGGTACGTTGTCGGAGGTGATCAGCTCCGACCTCTGCGGACGCTCGGTGCTCACAGTGCCCAGGGCAGAGCAGCGTTACCTCGGCCTGTCCTGATGAAATGATCCGCTGGCTCAGACGTCTCTCAGATGCTTGGTGTGATCCATAGATTTGTGGTTGACGTGTTACTTTGTTTTTAATGTAAACACTTTGTATATTATTACTAATAATTGATTTTACCTTCGAATTTTAGGTTTATATTAAAGTGGCACGGCCATTGTATATGTATTTGTTAAAATCCCAAGTCTCCTCCTCACCTGCCTCATCACTGGCACACCTACCTGGACCACACCCCTAATCCTATATAACCCGCCCCTTCCGCCCTTTGACCCCCCTATTTTCCCTCCAAACAATCCACGAGAACAAAGGGACACTGGCTGTGAGTTTTATGGACGTTCACTCATTTAATGTTTCATTTGGTTGATACTACATCTTGTATGAAGACTTACTTATTGCTTGTGTGTCATTATACTAGATTCCTGAGTTTAATCCTTTGCTAAAGAGAGGAAAGTAAGAGTGGATGTATTATTGATGTTAGTCTAAGACAACCTCATTTCTTATTGTATATTTGATACTTTCTAGATTGTAATATTTCCTTTATCATTTTCATATAGACAGAATCATCCACCATTACCCCTCATCACCGACTACCGTTTACTTGGAAATAAAATATTGCAACTTGGAAAGCTGCCTGGATCCTGTGTTTAAATGTGCACCCAACATATGATGTTCAGTCAATCACCGCCACTATAGTGTACAGTTCTTTCATATTTGTGTATGTATTTGAATATAAATGTACAATTGTAAGTTCAAATAAATAATACATTAACTGTCAGTTGATGTACTGATATCTATGAGTAGTCTAGTGAAAAACAGACGTAGCACCATCAGTAGCTCTTTGTGTTTTATGTCACAGGTCTCCATCAACATATGCAGCACTCGGGCATGAAGAAACTGTGAATTCAGCTCCTCCTTGCCGAACTAAAAGAGAGACGACCTGCACTCTTTAGTGAAGCTCAAGTGAGTGAAAGAGGATGGTGACACCCACACACTGTCAAAGTCATCGTTGTAGCAATGCCTCATCTGGAAAAGAGTTTTAATATGACAGCGAGGCTCATTTCAGCACCGTGGACAGCGCTATGAAATCACGGCACACATTGACAAATAAAATCATGCGCATGCTCAAGCTACAATACAATTTCAAATGCATTCTTTTCTTTTTTTTAAGATACAAGGAAGTGCGGTGCGGCCCGGCGCGTGTCGGTCTTCACTTAAGCCGCGGCGCACCCTCCATATCCACACTCCGGCGCGACGCGCACTGCAGCCGCTGAACCACCAGGCTCCTCAGTTGCGACACGTACCGCAGCCACAGCGCCCAGCCCTGCCGAGATCCCACCTCGGCCTGGCGCGTGTCGGTCTTCACTTAAGCCGCGCGGCGTGGCGCACAAACCTACAAACCTGCTACAAACCCCAGACTGGATTCGGTTTACTGGCGTGAGTACAGTCCTCACAGTTTAAGTGAGGACACGCACTTGTATTCTCAGTTTGGTATAAGATGTGAGTACAGTGTAACGCCACATTTCACAACTAATACATGCAACATGTTTACCTTTTTATTGACAGTGCTTCTATTTGACTATTGCATCGCAAGTAGTGATGATGACATCATGTTTTCTTTTTTAAGTTGAATGATTTGTCTGAATACACTGAAAACACTGAACATGTGTTTGTTCCCTTTTCAGGATGAGTTGGAAGCAACCCAAGAGGGGCAGTGGCCCTGGTGGCAGTAGTGAATGAAGATCAGGTTCCTGCAGGAGTTCCCTTTGAAACTCACCATGTGTCTCTGGTCCTCACAATCAGGTTGTAATGGCTCACACACTGATCTACGCTCTCCATTTGAAGTTGTCAGAAGTAGAATGTAATAATTTGATTTAGTAGAAAGAAAAGAGTCAATTCAACTTAAGTATTAACATTTGTATAAAGAAGATCATTTCAGTTCAGATAAATCCGTTTCACATAAGTGTCACATACTTAGTAGTTTTCATTAACTGAATGGAATTAGTACAATGCACTTTACCCAAGTTACTTTAACAACAAATACTTGAGTTACTTGTACTCAAATCAAATACTTTTGTATGCTTAAATTGTTTGAGTTAATAAACTTAATTGGTTTCCTAAATGGTTAAAGTTGAAGTAACTCATTCCCCGCAGACAAGATACATTCTCAACATTAACTTCATAAAACCAGAGACCATTATGGCTACATTGTTGAAATGAAAGAAACACACTCAGTGCAAACATAGCCACAATCTGGAAATATAAAATGAGGTGGCCCCGTGACGCTGCCGACACGAGGCTCATTTCATCACCGTGGACAGCGCTATGAAATCACGGCACACATTGACAAATGAACTCATGTGCATGCTCAAGCTACAATACAATTTCAAATGCATTCTTTTCTTTTTTTCTTTAGATACAAGGAAGTGCGGTGCGCCCGGCCCCGCCAGGATCCCACCTCAGCCCGGCGCGGGTCGGTCTTCACTTAAGCCGCGCGGCGTGGCGCGGCACACAGGCGCACACTCCATATCCACACTCCGGCTCAACGCGCACCGCAGCCACTGAACCACCAGGCTCCTCAGTCACAGCGCACATGTTTTCAATAATAAGCCCCGCCCCAAACATTTCAAGCTTTCACACCTGATTGGCTGACCATTGTGCCAATATTTAAACTCCTGTGTTGACAGCCGCACCAGAGGGACAGATCACAGATGTAAGTTTGACGTTACTTTGTTTCCTTGTTTATTCACTGACATCAGTCTTCTTCTCATCTCTTGTCTTTAATGAAACGATCACAGTCACCTGTTTGTGTCTCACTCTCTGTTTGCAGCATCAACGCAAACCTGCTACAAAACCCGGACTGGTATTCATGGACGGACTGAACTGGATTCGGTTTGATGGTGTGAGTACAACAGAAACTCATCACAACCAAACAGAAACAAACACACTTAACACTTAATTGTAAGTGTACACTCAAACTTTAACACTTTTTTTTATCATATGACATTTAAACTAATATTTAAATAAACATTTAGTTTGGAATGAGTATCAAGTAAAACCTGAAGTGGAGCTCCACTGAATATTATTATTATTATTATTATTATTATTATTATTATTGTTGTTACTAAGTGATGACGAAAAAAACCCAGGTTAGTATTTTGTAACCTAAGAAAACCAATGTGATGTAAGTAATTATTGAAAAGGCTATTTATTCATTTAAATAATTAATGACACTTAAGTCATTATTTAATGGTGTATTTATTAATATAAATCATCTAAAAAGGCTTGGGTTTCTAGTAACTAACTGGTGCTAACTAACTCAGCAGCCAGGAGTCACACTGTGAGTGGCTAATTGGAAGAATCAGTAGAGGAGAGGAAAGTAGAGGAAACCAGGTGCATGTACAGTGAATTTGGTCAATATTGCTTCTTGCAATAAAGAGTTACAGGGTGCTGTCACATTTGGGCAGGGCCTGCCGAGAAGTGACTGCACCCTGTAACTCTGGATTGTTAGGGCTTACATTCTCTATCTTTTCAGCATTAGCAGTCGAGGAAAACAGGTGCATGTACAATGAATTTGGTCAGTATCGCTCCTTCAAACAACGACTTATAGGGTGTACCCTGTATACAGTATTATATCTACCAGTAGACCTACGCTCACTACCTCTTAACCGATGCGCGTTCCCGTCGGAGGCAGTCATTTTTCGGCAAGGTTCAATGTGTTGTGCCTTCAGATGGTGTTCTGCACACTTTGGTTGCGCTGATTTGAGTTCCTTTTGCTTTCTTAGCATGGCCTTTCTGCTGATCTTTGACCTCAACATGGCATCACTGGATATTTTCTGTTTGTCACACCGTGGTTGTGCAAGCAGTTTGTAAAAATACTACCAGTAACCATGCCACATTAAAAGCTCCTTGAATCACCTTTCTTCCTAATGCTGATAGTCTGTTTGAACTTGATTTGGGCGTCCTGATCATGTCTACCTGCCTAAATGCAATGACTTACTGCCATGTGATTGGCTCCTTCAATCAGTGTGTTCATAAACAGAAAATGTGTACCTAATAAATTGGCAGATGTGTGTTTAAATCCAACCAGGAAGGAATATAGAAAGCAGTTTATAGTAGACATGTAGTTTTTCCTCTGCAGTTATAGGTGGGTGGAGTTTGCACTGCAGCTTCTGTGGCGTTTGTTTTGTTCACCGTTGTTGGAGACCATTATGGCTACATTGTTGAAATTAAAGAAACACACTCAGTGCAAACATAGCCACAATCTGGAAATATAAAATGAGGTCACCCTGTGACGCTGCCGACACCGAGGCTCATTTCAGCACCGTGGACAGCGCTATGAAATCACGGCACACATTGACAAATAAACTCATGAGTACAGTCCTCACAGTTTAAGTGAGGACACGCACCGCGGCCGCGGAACCACCAGGCTCCCCAGTTACGACAGGTACCGCCGCCGCAGCGCACGGCACCGGAACCGCAGCCGCGGAGCGCACGGAGCGCACAGCAGCCACGGAGCCCGCGCAAACCGAGATACATTCAAGATACATTCTCAACATTAACTTCATAAAAAAAGTGCGGTGCGCCCGGCCCCGCCTCGGCCCGGCGCGTGTCGGTCTTCACTTAAGCCGCGCGGCGTGGCGCAGCGCACAGGCGCACCCTCCATATCCGCACAACGGCGCGACGCGCACCGCAGCCGCTGAACCACCAGGCCGCGCGGCGGGGCACACAGTCAGCGCAAACACGACACGTACCGCCGCCGCAGCGCCAAACGCACAGCAGCCGCGGAACCAGCGTCTCAGCAGACGCCATCCCTGCCGTGAAAACGCGGAAACACACTAAACTACAAACAACGCCACATTTCACAAATAATACATGCAACATGTTTACCTTTTTATTGACAGTGCTTCTATTTGACTATTGCATCGCAAGTAGTGATGATGACATCATGTTTTCTTTTTTAAGTTGAATGATTTGTCTGAATACACTGAAAACACTGAACATGTGTTTGTTCCCGAGCCACTCCATATCCACACTCCGGCGCACCGCTGCCGCTGAACCACCAGGCTCCTCAGTTGCGACACGTACCGCAGCCACAGCACACGGCACCGAGATCCCACCTCGGCCCGGCGCGTGTCGGTCCTCACTTAAGCCGCGCGGCGGGGCACACAGTCAGCGCAAACACGACACGTACCGCCACCGCAGCGCCAAACGCACAGCAGCCGCGGAATCAGCGTCTCAGCAGACGCCATCCCTGCCGTGAAAACGCGGAAACACACTAAACTACAAACAACGCCACATTTCACAAATAATACATGCAACATGTTTACCTTTTTATTGACAGTGCTTCTATTTGACTATTGCATCGCAAGTAGTAATGATGACATCATGTTTTCTTTTTTAAGTTGAATGATTTGTCTGAATACACTGAAAACACTGAACATGTGTTTGTTCCCTTTTCAGGATGAGTTGGAAGCAACCCAAGAGGGGCAGTGGCCCTGGTGGCAGTAGTGAATGAAGATCAGGTTAGTTTACTGGCCTGAGTACAGTCCTCACAGTTTAAGTGAGGACACGCACCGCGGCCGCGGAACCACAAGGCTCCCCAGTTACGACAGGTACCGCCGCCGCAGCGCACGGCACCGGAACCGCAGCCGCGGAGCGCACGGAGCGCACAGCAGCCACGGAGCCCGCGCAAACCGAGATACATTCAAGATACATTCTCAACATTAACTTCATAAAAAAAGTGCGGTGCGCCCGGCCCCGCCTCGGCCCGGCGCGTGTCGGTCTTCACTTAAGCCGCGCGGCGGGGCACACAGTCAGCGCAAACACGACACGTACCGCCGCCGCAGCGCCAAACGCACAGCAGCCGCGGAACCACCAGGCTCCTCAGTTGCCACACGTACCGCAGCCACAGCACACGGCACCGAGATCCCACCTCGGCCCGGCGCGTGTCGGTCCTCACTTAAGCCACGCGGCGGGGCACACAGTCAGCGCAAACACGACACGTACCGCCGCCGCAGCGCCAAACGCACAGCAGCCGCGGAACCAGCGTCTCAGCAGACGCCATCCCTGCCGTGAAAACGCGGAAACACACTAAACTACAAACAACGCCACATTTCACAAATAATACATGCAACATGTTTACCTTTTTATTGACAGTGCTTCTATTTGACTATTGCATCGCAAGTAGTGATGATGACATCATGTTTTCTTTTTTAAGTTGAATGATTTGTCTGAATACACTGAAAACACTGAACATGTGTTTGTTCCCGAGCCACTCCATATCCACACTCCGGCGCACCGCTGCCGCTGAACCACCAGGCTCCTCAGTTGCGACATGTACCGCAGCCACAGCACACGGCACCGAGATCCCACCTCGGCCCGGCGCGTGTCGGTCCTCACTTAAGCCGCGCGGCGGGGCACACAGTCAGCGCAAACACGACACGTACCGCCACCGCAGCGCCAAACGCACAGCAGCCGCGGAATCAGCGTCTCAGCAGACGCCATCCCTGCCGTGAAAACGCGGAAACACACTAAACTACAAACAACGCCACATTTCACAAATAATACATGCAACATGTTTACCTTTTTATTGACAGTGCTTCTATTTGACTATTGCATCGCAAGTAGTGATGATGACATCATGTTTTCTTTTTTAAGTTGAATGATTTGTCTGAATACACTGAAAACACTGAACATGTGTTTGTTCCCTTTTCAGGATGAGTTGGAAGCAACCCAAGAGGGGCAGTGGCCCTGGTGGCAGTAGTGAATGAAGATCAGGTTAGTTTACTGGCCTGAGTACAGTCCTCACAGTTTAAGTGAGGACACGCACTGCGGCCGCGGAACCACAAGGCTCCCCAGTTACGACAGGTACCGCCGCCGCAGCGCACGGCACCGGAACCGCAGCCGCGGAGCGCACAGCAGCCACGGAGCCCGCGCAAACCGAGATACATTCAAGATACATTCTCAACATTAACTTCATAAAAAAAGTGCGGTGCGCCCGGCCCCGCCTCGGCCCGGCGCGTGTCGGTCTTCACTTAAGCCGCGCGGCGTGGCGCAGCGCACAGGCGCACCCTCCATATCCGCACAACGGCGCGACGCGCACCGCAGCCGCTGAACCACCAGGCTCCTCAGTTGCCACACGTACCGCAGCCACAGCACACGGCACCGAGATCCCACCTCGGCCCGGCGCGTGTCGGTCCTCACTTAAGCCGCGCGGCGGGGCACACAGTCAGCGCAAACACGACACGTACCGCCGCCGCAGCGCCAAACGCACAGCAGCCGCGGAACCAGCGTCTCAGCAGACGCCATCCCTGCCGTGAAAACGCGGAAACACACTAAACTACAAACAACGCCACATTTCACAAATAATACATGCAACATGTTTACCTTTTTATTGACAGTGCTTCTATTTGACTATTGCATCGCAAGTAGTGATGATGACATCATGTTTTCTTTTTTAAGTTGAATGATTTGTCTGAATACACTGAAAACACTGAACATGTGTTTGTTCCCGAGCCACTCCATATCCACACTCCGGCGCACCGCTGCCGCTGAACCACCAGGCTCCTCAGTTGCGACACGTACCGCAGCCACAGCACACGGCACCGAGATCCCACCTCGGCCCGGCGCGTGTCGGTCCTCACTTAAGCCGCGCGGCGGGGCACACAGTCAGCGCAAACACGACACGTACCGCCACCGCAGCGCCAAACGCACAGCAGCCGCGGAATCAGCGTCTCAGCAGACGCCATCCCTGCCGTGAAAACGCGGAAACACACTAAACTACAAACAACGCCACATTTCACAAATAATACATGCAACATGTTTACCTTTTTATTGACAGTGCTTCTATTTGACTATTGCATCGCAAGTAGTGATGATGACATCATGTTTTCTTTTTTAAGTTGAATGATTTGTCTGAATACACTGAAAACACTGAACATGTGTTTGTTCCCGAGCCACTCCATATCCACACTCCGGCGCACCGCTGCCGCTGAACCACCAGGCTCCTCAGTTGCGACACGTACCGCAGCCACAGCACACGGCACCGAGATCCCACCTCGGCCCGGCGCGTGTCGGTCCTCACTTAAGCCGCGCGGCGGGGCACACAGTCAGCGCAAACACGACACGTACCGCCACCGCAGCGCCAAACGCACAGCAGCCGCGGAATCAGCGTCTCAGCAGACGCCATCCCTGCCGTGAAAACGCGGAAACACACTAAACTACAAACAACGCCACATTTCACAAATAATACATGCAACATGTTTACCTTTTTATTGACAGTGCTTCTATTTGACTATTGCATCGCAAGTAGTGATGATGACATCATGTTTTCTTTTTTAAGTTGAATGATTTGTCTGAATACACTGAAAACACTGAACATGTGTTTGTTCCCTTTTCAGGATGAGTTGGAAGCAACCCAAGAGGGGCAGTGGCCCTGGTGGCAGTAGTGAATGAAGATCAGGTTAGTTTACTGGCCTGAGTACAGTCCTCACAGTTTAAGTGAGGACACGCACCGCGGCCGCGGAACCACAAGGCTCCCCAGTTACGACAGGTACCGCCGCCGCAGCGCACGGCACCGGAACCGCAGCCGCGGAGCGCATGGAGCGCACAGCAGCCACGGAGCCCGCGCAAACCGAGATACATTCAAGATACATTCTCAACATTAACTTCATAAAAAAAGTGCGGTGCGCCCGGCCCCGCCTCGGCCCGGCGCGTGTCGGTCTTCACTTAAGCCGCGCGGCGGGGCACACAGTCAGCGCAAACACGACACGTACCGCCGCCGCAGCGCCAAACGCACAGCAGCCGCGGAACCACCAGGCTCCTCAGTTGCCACACGTACCGCAGCCACAGCACACGGCACCGAGATCCCACCTCGGCCCGGCGCGTGTCGGTCCTCACTTAAGCCACGCGGCGGGGCACACAGTCAGCGCAAACACGACACGTACCGCCGCCGCAGCGCCAAACGCACAGCAGCCGCGGAACCAGCGTCTCAGCAGACGCCATCCCTGCCGTGAAAACGCGGAAACACACTAAACTACAAACAACGCCACATTTCACAAATAATACATGCAACATGTTTACCTTTTTATTGACAGTGCTTCTATTTGACTATTGCATCGCAAGTAGTGATGATGACATCATGTTTTCTTTTTTAAGTTGAATGATTTGTCTGAATACACTGAAAACACTGAACATGTGTTTGTTCCCGAGCCACTCCATATCCACACTCCGGCGCACCGCTGCCGCTGAACCACCAGGCTCCTCAGTTGCGACATGTACCGCAGCCACAGCACACGGCACCGAGATCCCACCTCGGCCCGGCGCGTGTCGGTCCTCATTTAAGCCGCGCGGCGGGGCACACAGTCAGCGCAAACACGACACGTACCGCCACCGCAGCGCCAAACGCACAGCAGCCGCGGAATCAGCGTCTCAGCAGACGCCATCCCTGCCGTGAAAACGCGGAAACACACTAAACTACAAACAACGCCACATTTCACAAATAATACATGCAACATGTTTACCTTTTTATTGACAGTGCTTCTATTTGACTATTGCATCGCAAGTAGTGATGATGACATCATGTTTTCTTTTTTAAGTTGAATGATTTGTCTGAATACACTGAAAACACTGAACATGTGTTTGTTCCCTTTTCAGGATGAGTTGGAAGCAACCCAAGAGGGGCAGTGGCCCTGGTGGCAGTAGTGAATGAAGATCAGGTTAGTTTACTGGCCTGAGTACAGTCCTCACAGTTTAAGTGAGGACACGCACTGCGGCCGCGGAACCACAAGGCTCCCCAGTTACGACAGGTACCGCCGCCGCAGCGCACGGCACCGGAACCGCAGCCGCGGAGCGCACAGCAGCCACGGAGCCCGCGCAAACCGAGATACATTCAAGATACATTCTCAACATTAACTTCATAAAAAAAGTGCGGTGCGCCCGGCCCCGCCTCGGCCCGGCGCGTGTCGGTCTTCACTTAAGCCGCGCGGCGTGGCGCAGCGCACAGGCGCACCCTCCATATCCGCACAACGGCGCGACGCGCACCGCAGCCGCTGAACCACCAGGCTCCTCAGTTGCCACACGTACCGCAGCCACAGCACACGGCACCGAGATCCCACCTCGGCCCGGCGCGTGTCGGTCCTCACTTAAGCCGCGCGGCGGGGCACACAGTCAGCGCAAACACGACACGTACCGCCGCCGCAGCGCCAAACGCACAGCAGCCGCGGAACCAGCGTCTCAGCAGACGCCATCCCTGCCGTGAAAACGCGGAAACACACTAAACTACAAACAACGCCACATTTCACAAATAATACATGCAACATGTTTACCTTTTTATTGACAGTGCTTCTATTTGACTATTGCATCGCAAGTAGTGATGATGACATCATGTTTTCTTTTTTAAGTTGAATGATTTGTCTGAATACACTGAAAACACTGAACATGTGTTTGTTCCCGAGCCACTCCATATCCACACTCCGGCGCACCGCTGCCGCTGAACCACCAGGCTCCTCAGTTGCGACACGTACCGCAGCCACAGCACACGGCACCGAGATCCCACCTCGGCCCGGCGCGTGTCGGTCCTCACTTAAGCCGCGCGGCGGGGCACACAGTCAGCGCAAACACGACACGTACCGCCACCGCAGCGCCAAACGCACAGCAGCCGCGGAATCAGCGTCTCAGCAGACGCCATCCCTGCCGTGAAAACGCGGAAACACACTAAACTACAAACAACGCCACATTTCACAAATAATACATGCAACATGTTTACCTTTTTATTGACAGTGCTTCTATTTGACTATTGCATCGCAAGTAGTGATGATGACATCATGTTTTCTTTTTTAAGTTGAATGATTTGTCTGAATACACTGAAAACACTGAACATGTGTTTGTTCCCGAGCCACTCCATATCCACACTCCGGCGCACCGCTGCCGCTGAACCACCAGGCTCCTCAGTTGCGACACGTACCGCAGCCACAGCACACGGCACCGAGATCCCACCTCGGCCCGGCGCGTGTCGGTCCTCACTTAAGCCGCGCGGCGGGGCACACAGTCAGCGCAAACACGACACGTACCGCCACCGCAGCGCCAAACGCACAGCAGCCGCGGAATCAGCGTCTCAGCAGACGCCATCCCTGCCGTGAAAACGCGGAAACACACTAAACTACAAACAACGCCACATTTCACAAATAATACATGCAACATGTTTACCTTTTTATTGACAGTGCTTCTATTTGACTATTGCATCGCAAGTAGTGATGACGACATCATGTTTTCTTTTTTAAGTTGAATGATTTGTCTGAATACACTGAAAACACTGAACATGTGTTTGTTCCCTTTTCAGGATGAGTTGGAAGCAACCCAAGAGGGGCAGTGGCCCTGGTGGCAGTAGTGAATGAAGATCAGGTTCCTGCAGGAGTTCCCTTTGAAACTCACCATGTGTCTCTGGTCCTCACAATCAGGTTGTAATGGCTCACACACTGATCTACGCTCTCCATTTGAAGTTGTCAGAAGTAGAATGTAATAATTTGATTTAGTAGAAAGAAAAGAGTCAATTCAACTTAAGTATTAACATTTGTATAAAGAAGATCATTTCAGTTCAGATAAATCCGTTTCACATAAGTGTCACATACTTAGTAGTTTTCATTAACTGAATGGAATTAGTACAATGCACTTTACCCAAGTTACTTTAACAACAAATACTTGAGTTACTTGTACTCAAATCAAATACTTTTGTATGCTTAAATTGTTTGAGTTAATAAACTTAATTGGTTTCCTAAATGGTTAAAGTTGAAGTAACTCATTCCCCGCAGACAAGATACATTCTCAACATTAACTTCATAAAACCAGAGACCATTATGGCTACATTGTTGAAATGAAAGAAACACACTCAGTGCAAACATAGCCACAATCTGGAAATATAAAATGAGGTGGCCCCGTGACGCTGCCGACACCGAGGCTCATTTCATCACCGTGGACAGCGCTATGAAATCACGGCACACATTGACAAATGAACTCATGTGCATGCTCAAGCTACAATACAATTTCAAATGCATTCTTTTCTTTTTTTCTTTAGATACAAGGAAGTGCGGTGCGCCCGGCCCCGCCAGGATCCCACCTCAGCCCGGCGCGTGTCGGTCTTCACTTAAGCCGCGCGGCGTGGCGCGGCACACAGGCGCACACTCCATATCCACACTCCGGCTCAACGCGCACCGCAGCCACTGAACCACCAGGCTCCTCAGTCACAGCGCACATGTTTTCAATAATAAGCCCCGCCCCAAACATTTCAAGCTTTCACACCTGATTGGCTGACCATTGTGCCAATATTTAAACTCCTGTGTTGACAGCCGCACCAGAGGTAGAGGAGATGCTGACAGATCACAGACGTAAGTTTGACGTTACTTTGTTTCCTTGTTTTCTCACTGACTCCATTCTTCATCTCATCTCTTGTCTTTAATGAAACCATCACAGTCCCATGTTTGTGTCTCACTCTCTGTTTGCAGCACCAATGCAAACCTGCTACATTACAAACCTGCTACAAACCCCAGACTGGATTCGGTTTACTGGCGTGAGTACAACAGAAAGTCATCACAACCAGACAGAAACAAACCGCAAACACACTTAACACTTGAATCTAAGTGTAGAGTCGAACGTTAACACTTTAATTTTGATCATATGACATTAAACTAATATTTAATTACCTCATTTATTTTTTTTATAATTTTAATAATGTAAATATTAGCATTTTAGCTCAATAGCTTCCAGGCAATGTGACCCAAAGACTCCAAGTGAGTGTACAAACATAGTACTAGACTGCCTAGTCAGGACACACCTCTTTATATTCCATTTAAATACTTGATTTACTTTCAATCATTTCTTTAATGCAAATATTAGCATTTTATCTCAATCGCGTCCAGGCCATGTGACCCTAAAGATTCCAAAACAGTGCAGCAACATAGAACTAGACTGCCTAGTCAGGACACACCTCTTTTTATTCCATTTTAGTACCTCCCATAATTTTTTTTAATCCATTTTTAACGGTAATTCGTTGATGGTCCCTAAATGAGACCACGGTTGTTGAGAGCGATGGGTCGGACTTTGTACAAGCCGTGATCGTGCACCTATCTCGGGGTGGAGAAGGAGGAGGGTGCCGTTGGATCTGGAGCGAATGTCTGTTGAATATCCAACCTGGAACTGATTTCAGCGTGGTACGTTGTCGGAGGTGATCAGCTCCGCCTCTGCGGACACTCGGTGCTCACAGTGCCCAGGGCAGAGCAGCGTTACCTCGGCCTGTCCTGATGAAATGATCCTCTGGCTCAGACGTCTCTCAGATGCTTGCTGTGATCCATAGATTTGTGGTTGACATGTTACTTTGTTTTTAATGTAAACACTTTGTATATTATTACTAATAATTGATTTTACCTTCGAATTTTAGGTTTATATTAAAGTGGCACGGCCATTGTATATGTATTTGTTAAAATCCCAAGTCTCCTCCTCACCTGCCTCATCACTGGCCCACCTACCTGGACCACACCCCTAATCCTATATAACCCGCCCCTTCCGCCCTTTGACCCCCCTATTTTCCCTCCAAACAATCCACGAGAACAAAGGGACACTGGCTGTGAGTTTTATGGACGTTCACTCATTTAATGATTCATTTGGTTGATACTACATCTTGTATGAAGACTTACTTATTGCTTGTGTGTCATTATACTAGATTCCTGAGTTTAATCCTTTGCTAAAGAGAGGAAAGTAAGAGTGGATGTATTATTGATGTTAGTCTAAGACAACCTCATTTCTTATTGTATATTTGATACTTTCTAGATTGTAATATTTCCTTTATCATTTTCATATAGACAGAATCATCCACCATTACCCCTCATCACCGACTACCGTTTACTTGGAAATAAAATATTGCAACTTGGAAAGCTGCCTGGATCCTGTGTTTAAATGTGCACCCAACATATGATGTTCAGTCAATCACCGCCACTATAGTGTACAGTTCTTTCATATTTGTGTATGTATTTGAATATAAATGTACAATTGTAAGTTCAAATAAATAATACATTAACTGTCAGTTGATGTACTGATATCTATGAGTAGTCTAGTGAAAAACAGACGTAGCACCATCAGTAGCTCTTTGTGTTTTATGTCACAGGTCTCCATCAACATATGCAGCACTCGGGCATGAAGAAACTGTGAATTCAGCTCCTCCTTGCCGAACTAAAAGAGAGACGACCTGCACTCTTTAGTGAAGCTCAAGTGAGTGAAAGAGGATGGTGACACCCACACACTGTCAAAGTCATTGTTGTAGCAATGCCTCATCTGGAAAAGAGTTTTAATATGACAGCGAGGCTCATTTCAGCACCGTGGACAGCGCTATGAAATCACGGCACACATTGACAAATAAAATCATGCGCATGCTCAAGCTACAATACAATTTCAAATGCATTCTTTTCTTTTTATTAAGATACAAGGAAGTGCGGTGCGGCCCGGCGCGTGTCGGTCTTCACTTAAGCCGCGGCGCACCCTCCATATCCACACTCCGGCGCGACGCGCACTGCAGCCGCTGAACCACCAGGCTCCTCAGTTGCGACACGTACCGCAGCCACAGCGCCCAGCCCTGCCGAGATCCCACCTCGGCCTGGCGCGTGTCGGTCTTCACTTAAGTCGCGCGGCGTGGCGCACAAACCTACAAACCTGCTACAAACCCCAGACTGGATTCGGTTTACTGGCGTGAGTACAGTCCTCACAGTTTAAGTGAGGACACGCACTTGTATTCTCAGTTTGGTATAAGATGTGAGTACAGTGTAACGCCACATTTCACAACTAATACATGCAACATGTTTACCTTTTTATTGACAGTGCTTCTATTTGACTATTGCATCGCAAGTAGTGATGATGACATCATGTTTTCTTTTTTAAGTTGAATGATTTGTCTGAATACACTGAAAACACTGAACATGTGTTTGTTCCCTTTTCAGGATGAGTTGGAAGCAGCCCCAAGAGGGGCAGTGGCCCTGGTGGCAGTAGTGAATGAAGATCAGGTTCCTGCAGGAGTTCCCTTTGAAACTCACCATGTGTCTCTGGTCCTCACAATCAGGTTGTAATGGCTCACACACTGATCTACGCTCTCCATTTGAAGTTGTCAGAAGTAGAATGTAATAATTTGATTTAGTAGAAAGAAAAGAGTCAATTCAACTTAAGTATTAACATTTGTATAAAGAAGATCATTTCAGTTCAGATAAATCCGTTTCACATAAGTGTCACATACTTAGTAGTTTTCATTAACTGAATGGAATTAGTACAATGCACTTTACCCAAGTGACTTTAACAACAAATACTTGAGTTACTTGTACTCAAATCAAATACTTTTGTATGCTTAAATTGTTTGAGTTAATAAACTTAATTGGTTTCCTAAATGGTTAAAGTTGAAGTAACTCATTCCCCGCAGACAAGACACATTCTCAACATTAACTTCATAAAACCAGAGACCATTATGGCTACATTGTTGAAATGAAAGAAACACACTCAGTGCAAACATAGCCACAATCTGGAAATATAAAATGAGGTGGCCCCGTGACCCTGCCGACACCGAGGCTCATTTCATCACCGTGGACAGCGCTATGAAATCACGGCACACATTGACAAATGAACTCATGTGCATGCTCAAGCTACAATACAATTTCAAATGCATTCTTTTCTCTTTTTTTTTAGATACAAGGAAGTGCGGTGCGCCCGGCCCCGCCAGGATCCCACCTCAGCCCGGCGCGTGTCGGTCTTCACTTAAGCCGCGCGGCGTGGCACACAGGCGCACACTCCATATCCACACTCCGGCTCAACGCGCACCGCAGCCACTGAACCACCAGGCTCCTCAGTCACAGCGCACATGTTTTCAATAATAAGCCCCGCCCCAAACATTTCAAGCTTTCACACCTGATTGACTGACCATTGTGCCAATATTTAAACTCCTGTGTTGACAGCCGCACCAGAGGGAGAGGAGATGCTGACAGATCACAGACGTAAGTTTGACGTTACTTTGTTTCCTTGTTTTCTCACTGACTCCAGTCTTCTTCTCATCTCTTGTCTTTAATGAAACCATCACAGTCCCATGTTTGTGTCTCACTCTCTGTTTGCAGCACCAATGCAAACCTGCTACAGTACAAACCTGCTACAAACCCCAGACTGGATTCGGTTTACTGGCGTGAGTACAACAGAAAGTCATCACAACCAGACAGAAACAAACCGCAAACACACTTAACACTTGAATCTAAGTGTAGAGTCGAACGTTAACACTTTAATTTTGATCATATGACATTAAACTAATATTTAATTACCTCATTTATTTTTTTTATAATTTTAATAATGTAAATATTAGCATTTTAGCTCAATAGCTTCCAGGCAATGTGACCCAACGACTCCAAATGAGTGTACAAACATAGTACTAGACTGCCTAGTCAGGACACACCTCTTTATATTCCATTTAAATACTTGATTTACTTTCAATCATTTCTTTAATGCAAATATTAGCATTTTATCTCAATCGCGTCCAGGCCATGTGACCCTAAAGATTCCAAAACAGTGCAGCAACATAGAACTAGACTGCCTAGTCAGGACACACCTCTTTTTATTCCATTTTAGTACCTCCCATAATTTCTTTTTAATCCATTTTTAACGGTAATTCGTTGATGGTCCCTAAATGAGACCACGGTTGTTGAGAGCGATGGGTCGGACTTTGTACAAGCCGTGATCGTGCACCTATCTCGGGGTGGAGAAGGAGGAGGGTGCCGTTGGATCTGGAGCGAATGTCTGTTGAATATCCAACCTGGAACTGATTTCAGCGCGGTACGTTGTCGGAGGTGATCAGCTCCGACCTCTGCGGACGCTCGGTGCTCGCAGTGCCCAGGGCAGAGCAGCGTTACCTCGGCCTGTCCTGATGAAATGATCCGCTGGCTCAGACGTCTCACAGATGCTTGGTGTGATCCATAGATTTGTGGTTGACGTGTTACTTTGTTTTTAATGTAAACACTTTGTATATTATTACTAATAATTGATTTTACCTTCGAATTTTAGGTTTATATTAAAGTGGCACGGCCATTGTATATGTATTTGTTAAAATCCCAAGTCTCCTCCTCACCTGCCTCATCACTGGCACACCTACCTGGACCACACCCCTAATCCTATATAACCCGCCCCTTCCGCCCTTTGACCCCCCTATTTTCCCTCCAAACAATCCACGAGAACAAAGGGACACTGGCTGTGAGTTTTATGGACGTTCACTCATTTAATGATTCATTTGGTTGATACTACATCTTGTATGAAGACTTACTTATTGCTTGTGTGTCATTATACTAGATTCCTGAGTTTAATCCTTTGCTAAAGAGAGGGAAGTAAGAGTGGATGTATTATTGATGTTAGTCTAAGACAACCTCATTTCTTATTGTATATTTGATACTTTCTAGATTGTAATATTTCCTTTATCATTTTCATATAGACAGAATCATCCACCATTACCCCTCATCACCGACTACCGTTTACTTGGAAATAAAATATTGCAACTTGGAAAGCTGCCTGGATCCTGTGTTTAAATGTGCACCCAACATATGATGTTCAGTCAATCACCGCCACTATAGTGTACAGTTCTTTCATATTTGTGTATGTATTTGAATATAAATGTACAATTGTAAGTTCAAATAAATAATACATTAACTGTCAGTTGATGTACTGATATCTATGAGTAGTCTAGTGAAAAACAGACGTAGCACCATCAGTAGCTCTTTGTGTTTTATGTCACAGGTCTCCATCAACATATGCAGCACTCGGGCATGAAGAAACTGTGAATTCAGCTCCTCCTTGCCGAACTAAAAGAGAGACGACCTGCACTCTTTAGTGAAGCTCAAGTGAGTGAAAGAGGATGGTGACACCCACACACTGTCAAAGTCATCGTTGTAGCAATGCCTCATCTGGAAAAGAGTTTTAATATGACAGCGAGGCTCATTTCAGCACCGTGGACAGCGCTATGAAATCACGGCACACATTGACAAATAAAATCATGCGCATGCTCAAGCTACAATACAATTTCAAATGAATTCTTTTTTTTTTTTAGATACAAGGAAGTGCGGTGCGGCCCGGCCCCGCCAGGATCCCACCTCGGCCTGGCGCGTGTCGGTCTTCACTTAAGCCGCGCAGCGTGGCGCACAAACCTACAAACCTGCTACAAACCCCAGACTGGATTCGGTTTACTGGCGTGAGTACAGTCCTCACAGTTTAAGTGAGGACACGCACTTGTATTCTCAGTTTGGTATAAGATGTGAGTACAGTGTAACGCCACATTTCACAACTAATACATGCAACATGTTTACCTTTTTATTGACAGTGCTTCTATTTGACTATTGCATCGCAAGTAGTGATGATGACATCATGTTTTCTTTTTTAAGTTGAATGATTTGTCTGAATACACTGAAAACACTGCACATGTGTTTGTTCCTTTTTCAGGATGAGTTGGAAGCAACCCAAGAAGGGCAGTGGCCCTGGTGGCAGTAGTGAATGAAGATCAGGTTCCTGCAGGAGTTCCCTTTGAAACTCACCATGTGTCTCTGGTCCTCACAATCAGGTTGTAATGGCTCACACACTGATCTACGCTCTCCATTTGAAGTTGTCAGAAGTAGAATGTAATAATTTGATTTAGTAGAAAGAAAAGAGTCCATTCAACTTAAGTATTAACATTTGTATAAAGAAGATCATTTCAGTTCAGATAAATCCGTTTCACATAAGTGTCACATACTTAGTAGTTTTCATTAACTGAATGGAATTAGTACAATGCACTTTACCCAAGTTACTTTAACAACAAATACTTGAGTTACTTGTACTCAAATCAAATACTTTTGTATGCTTAAATTGTTTGAGTTAATAAACTTAATTGGTTTCCTAAATGGTTAAAGTTGAAGTAACTCATTCCCCGCAGACAAGATACATTCTCAACATTAACTTCATAAAACCAGAGACCATTATGGCTACATTGTTGAAATGAAAGAAACACACTCAGTGCAAACATAGCCACAATCTGGAAATATAAAATGAGGTGGCCCCGTGACGCTGCCGACACCGAGGCTCATTTCATCACCGTGGACAGCGCTATGAAATCACGGCACACATTGACAAATGAACTCATGTGCATGCTCAAGCTACAATACAATTTCAAATGCATTCTTTTCTTTTTTTCTTTAGATACAAGGAAGTGCGGTGCGCCCGGCCCCGCCAGGATCCCACCTCAGCCCGGCGCGTGTCGGTCTTCACTTAAGCCGCGCGGCGTGGCGCGGCACACAGGCGCACACTCCATATCCACACTCCGGCTCAACGCGCACCGCAGCCACTGAACCACCAGGCTCCTCAGTCACAGCGCACATGTTTTCAATAATAAGCCCCGCCCCAAACATTTCAAGCTTTCACACCTGATTGGCTGACCATTGTGCCAATATTTAAACTCCTGTGTTGACAGCCGCACCAGAGGGACAGATCACAGATGTAAGTTTGACGTTACTTTGTTTCCTTGTTTCTTCACTGACATCAGTCTTCTTCTCATCTCTTGTCTTTAATGAAACGATCACAGTCACCTGTTTTTGTCTCACTCTCTGTTTGCAGCATCAACGCAAACCTGCTACAAAACCCGGACTGGTATTCATGGACGGACTGAACTGGATTTGGTTTGCTGGTGTGAGTACAACAGAAACTCATCACAACCAAACAGAAACAAACACACTTAACACTTAATTGTAAGTGTACACTCAAACTTTAACACTTTTTTTTTATCATATGACATTTAAACTAATATTTAAATAAACATTTAGTTTGGAATGAGTATCAAGTAAAACCTGAAGTGGAGCTCCACTGAATATTATTCTTATTATTATTATTATTGTTGTTACTAAGTGATGACGAAAAAAACCCAGGTCAGTATTTTGTAACCTAAGAAAACCAATGTGATGTAAGTAATTATTGAAAAGGCTATTTATTAATTTAAATAATTAATGACACTTAAGTCATTATTTAATGGTGTATTTATTAATATAAATCATCTAAAAAGGCTTGGGTTTCTAGTAACTAACTGGTGCTAACTAACTCAGCAGCCAGGAGTCACACTGTGAGTGGCTAATTGGAAGAATCAGTAGAGGAGAGGAAAGTAGAGGAAACCAGGTGCATGTACAGTGAATTTGGTCAATATTGCTTCTTGCAATAAAGAGTTACAGGGTGCTGTCACATTTCGGCAGGGCCTGCCGAGAAGTGACTGCACCCTGTAACTCTGGATTGTTCGGGCTTACATTCTCTATCTTTTCAGCATTAGCAGTCGAGGAAAACAGGTGCATGTACAATGAATTTGGTCAGTATCGCTCCTTCAAACAACGACTTATAGGGTGTACCCTGTATACAGTATTATATCTACCAGTAGACCTACGCTCACTACCTCTTAACCGATGCGCGTTCCCGTCGGAGGCAGTCATTTTTCGGCAAGGTTCAATGTGTTGTGCCTTCAGATGGTGTTCTGCACACTTTGGTTGCGCTGATTTGAGTTCCTTTTGCTTTCTTAGCATGGCCTTTCTGCTGATCGTTGACCTCAACATGGCATCACTGTATATTTTCTGTTTGTCACACCGTGGTTGTGCAAGCAGTTTGTAAAAATACTACCAGTAACCATGCCACATTAAAAGCTCCTTGAATCACCTTTCTTCCTAATGCTGATAGTCTGTTTGAACTTGATTTGGGCGTCCTGATCATGTCTACCTGCCTAAATGCAATGACTTACTGCCATGTGATTGGCTCCTTCAATCAGTGTGTTCATAAACAGAAAATGTGTACCTAATAAATTGGCAGATGTGTGTTTAAATCCAACCAGGAAGGAATATAGAAAGCAGTTTATAGTAGACATGTAGTTTTTCCTCTGCAGCTATAGGTGGGTGGAGTTTGCAGTGCAGCTTCTGTGGCGTTTGTTTTGTTCACCGTTGTTGGAGACCATTATGGCTACATTGTTGAAATTAAAGAAACACACTCAGTGCAAACATAGCCACAATCTGGAAATATAAAATGAGGTCACCCTGTGACGCTGCCGACACCGAGGCTCATTTCAGCACCGTGGACAGCGCTATGAAATCACGGCACACATTGACAAATAAACTCATGAGTACAGTCCTCACAGTTTAAGTGAGGACACGCACCGCTGCCG
The DNA here is from genome assembly GCF_958295425.1 of Solea solea. Lineage (NCBI taxonomy): Eukaryota > Metazoa > Chordata > Actinopteri > Pleuronectiformes > Soleidae > Solea > Solea solea. Next base: position 26,282 of record NW_026704014.1, on the reverse strand, counting down.
CGGAACCACAAGGCTCCCCAGTTACGACAGGTACCGCCGCCGCAGCGCACGGCACCGGAACCGCAGCCGCGGAGCGCACGGAGCGCACAGCAGCCTCGGAGCCCGCGCAAACCCAGATACATTCAAGATACATTCTCAACATTAACTTCATAAAAAAAGTGCGGTGCGCCCGGCCCCGCCTCGGCCCGGCGCGTGTCGGTCTTCACTTAAGCCGCGCGGCGTGGCGCAGCGCACAGGCGCACCCTCCATATCCGCACAACGGCGCGACGCGCACCGCAGCCGCTGAACCACCAGGCTCCTCAGTTGCCACATGTACCGCAGCCACAGCACACGGCACCGAGATCCCACCTCGGCCCGGCGCGTGTCGGTCCTCACTTAAGCCACGCGGCGGGGCACACAGTCAGCGCAAACACGACACGTACCGCCGCCGCAGCGCCAAACGCACAGCAGCCGCGGAACCAGCGTCTCAGCAGACGCCATCCCTGCCGTGAAAACGCGGAAACACACTAAACTACAAACAACGCCACATTTCACAAATAATACATGCAACATGTTTACCTTTTTATTGACAGTGCTTCTATTTGACTATTGCATCGCAAGTAGTGATGATGACATCATGTTTTCTTTTTTAAGTTGAATGATTTGTCTGAATACACTGAAAACACTGAACATGTGTTTGTTCCCGAGCCACTCCATATCCACACTCCGGCGCACCGCTGCCGCTGAACCACCAGGCTCCTCAGTTGCGACACGTACCGCAGCCACAGCACACGGCACCGAGATCCCACCTCGGCCCGGCGCGTGTCGGTCCTCACTTAAGCCGCGCGGCGGGGCACACAGTCAGCGCAAACACGACACGTACCGCCACCGCAGCGCCAAACGCACAGCAGCCGCGGAATCAGCGTCTCAGCAGACGCCATCCCTGCCGTGAAAACGCGGAAACACACTAAACTACAAACAACGCCACATTTCACAAATAATACATGCAACATGTTTACCTTTTTATTGACAGTGCTTCTATTTGACTATTGCATCGCAAGTAGTGATGATGACATCATGTTTTCTTTTTTAAGTTGAATGATTTGTCTGAATACACTGAAAACACTGAACATGTGTTTGTTCCCTTTTCAGGATGAGTTGGAAGCAACCCAAGAGGGGCAGTGGCCCTGGTGGCAGTAGTGAATGAAGATCAGGTTAGTTTACTGGCCTGAGTACAGTCCTCACAGTTTAAGTGAGGACACGCACCGCGGCCGCGGAACCACAAGGCTCCCCAGTTACGACAGGTACCGCCGCTGCAGCGCACGGCACCGGAACCGCAGCCGCGGAGCGCACGGAGCGCACAGCAGCCACGGAGCCCGCGCAAACCGAGATACATTCAAGATACATTCTCAACATTAACTTCATAAAAAAAGTGCGGTGCGCCCGGCCCCGCCTCGGCCCGGCGCGTGTCGGTCTTCACTTAAGCCGCGCGGCGTGGCGCAGCGCACAGGCGCACCCTCCATATCCGCACAACGGCGCGACGCGCACCGCAGCCGCTGAACCACCAGGCTCCTCAGTTGCCACACGTACCGCAGCCACAGCACACGGCACCGAGATCCCACCTCGGCCCGGCGCGTGTCGGTCCTCACTTAAGCCGCGCGGCGGGGCACACAGTCAGCGCAAACACGACACGTACCGCCGCCGCAGCGCCAAACGCACAGCAGCCGCGGAACCAGCGTCTCAGCAGACGCCATCCCTGCCGTGAAAACGCGGAAACACACTAAACTACAAACAACGCCACATTTCACAAATAATACATGCAACATGTTTACCTTTTTATTGACAGTGCTTCTATTTGACTATTGCATCGCAAGTAGTGATGATGACATCATGTTTTCTTTTTTAAGTTGAATGATTTGTCTGAATACACTGAAAACACTGAACATGTGTTTGTTCCCGAGCCACTCCATATCCACACTCCGGCGCACCGCTGCCGCTGAACCACCAGGCTCCTCAGTTGCGACACGTACCGCAGCCACAGCACACGGCACCGAGATCCCACCTCGGCCCGGCGCGTGTCGGTCCTCACTTAAGCCGCGCGGCGGGGCACACAGTCAGCGCAAACACGACACGTACCGCCACCGCAGCGCCAAACGCACAGCAGCCGCGGAATCAGCGTCTCAGCAGACGCCATCCCTGCCGTGAAAACGCGGAAACACACTAAACTACAAACAACGCCACATTTCACAAATAATACATGCAACATGTTTACCTTTTTATTGACAGTGCATCTATTTGACTATTGCATCGCAAGTAGTGATGATGACATCATGTTTTCTTTTTTAAGTTGAATGATTTGTCTGAATACACTGAAAACACTGAACATGTGTTTGTTCCCTTTTCAGGATGAGTTGGAAGCAACCCAAGAGGGGCAGTGGCCCTGGTGGCAGTAGTGAATGAAGATCAGGTTAGTTTACTGGCCTCAGTACAGTCCTCACAGTTTAAGTGAGGACACGCACCGCGGCCGCGGAACCACAAGGCTCCCCAGTTACGACAGGTACCGCCGCTGCAGCGCACGGCACCGGAACTGCAGCCGCGGAGCGCACGGAGCGCACAGCAGCCACGGAGCCTGCGCAAACCGAGATACATTCAAGATACATTCTCAACATTAACTTCATAAAAAAAGTGCGGTGCGCCCGGCCCCGCCTCGGCCCGGCGCGTGTCGGTCTGCACTTAAGCCGCGCGGCGTGGCGCAGCGCACAGGCGCACCCTCCATATCCGCACAACGGCGCGACGCGCACCGCAGCCGCTGAACCACCAGGCTCCTCAGTTGCCACACGTACCGCAGCCACAGCACACGGCACCGAGATCCCACCTCGGCCCGGCGCGTGTCGGTCCTCACTTAAGCCGCGCGGCGGGGCACACAGTCAGCGCAAACACGACACGTACCGCCGCCGCAGCGCCAAACGCAAAGCAGCCGCGGAACCAGCGTCTCAGCAGACGCCATCCCTGCCGTGAAAACGCGGAAACACACTAAACTACAAACAACGCCACATTTCACAAATAATACATGCAACATGTTTACCTTTTTATTGACAGTGCTTCTATTTGACTATTGCATCGCAAGTAGTGATGATGACATCATGTTTTCTTTTTTAAGTTGAATGATTTGTCTGAATACACTGAAAACACTGAACATGTGTTTGTTCCCGAGCCACTCCATATCCACACTCCGGCGCACCGCTGCCGCTGAACCACCAGGCTCCTCAGTTGCGACACGTACCGCAGCCACAGCACACGGCACCGAGATCCCACCTCGGCCAGGCGCGTGTCGGTCCTCACTTAAGCCGCGCGGCGGGGCACACAGTCAGCGCAAACACGACACGTACCGCCACCGCAGCGCCAAACGCACAGCAGCCGCGGAATCAGCGTCTCAGCAGACGCCATCCCTGCCGTGAAAACGCGGAAACACACTAAACTACAAACAACGCCACATTTCACAAATAATACATGCAACATGTTTACCTTTTTATTGACAGTGCTTCTATTTGACTATTGCATCGCAAGTAGTGATGATGACATCATGTTTTCTTTTTTAAGTTGAATGATTTGTCTGAATACACTGAAAACACTGAACATGTGTTTGTTCCCTTTTCAGGATGAGTTGGAAGCAACCCAAGAGGGGCAGTGGCCCTGGTGGCAGTAGTGAATGAAGATCAGGTTCCTGCAGGAGTTCCCTTTGAAACTCACCATGTGTCTCTGGTCCTCACAATCAGGTTGTAATGGCTCACACACTGATCTACGCTCTCCATTTGAAGTTGTCAGAAGTAGAATGTAATAATTTGATTTAGTAGAAAGAAAAGAGTCAATTCAACTTAAGTATTAACATTTGTATAAAGAAGATCATTTCAGTTCAGATAAATCCGTTTCACATAAGTGTCACATACTTAGTAGTTTTCATTAACTGAATGGAATTAGTACAATGCACTTTACCCAAGTGACTTTAACAACAAATACTTGAGTTACTTGTACTCAAATCAAATACTTTTGTATGCTTAAATTGTTTGAGTTAATAAACTTAATTGGTTTCCTAAATGGTTAAAGTTGAAGTAACTCATTCCCCGCAGACAAGACACATTCTCAACATTAACTTCATAAAACCAGAGACCATTATGGCTACATTGTTGAAATGAAAGAAACACACTCAGTGCAAACATAGCCACAATCTGGAAATATAAAATGAGGTGGCCCCGTGACCCTGCCGACACCGAGGCTCATTTCATCACCGTGGACAGCGCTATGAAATCACGGCACACATTGACAAATGAACTCATGTGCATGCTCAAGCTACAATACAATTTCAAATGCATTCTTTTATCTTTTTTTTTAGATACAAGGAAGTGCGGTGCGCCCGGCCCCGCCAGGATCCCACCTCAGCCCGGCGCGTGTCGGTCTTCACTTAAGCCGCGCGGCGTGGCACACAGGCGCACACTCCATATCCACACTCCGGCTCAACGCGCACCGCAGCCACTGAACCACCAGGCTCCTCAGTCACAGCGCACATGTTTTCAATAATAAGCCCCGCCCCAAACATTTCAAGCTTTCACACCTGATTGACTGACCATTGTGCCAATATTTAAACTCCTGTGTTGACAGCCGCACCAGAGGGAGAGGAGATGCTGACAGATCACAGACGTAAGTTTGACGTTACTTTGTTTCCTTGTTTTCTCACTGACTCCAGTCTTCTTCTCATCTCTTGTCTTTAATGAAACCATCACAGTCCCATGTTTGTGTCTCACTCTCTGTTTGCAGCACCAATGCAAACCTGCTACAGTACAAACCTGCTACAAACCCCAGACTGGATTCGGTTTACTGGCGTGAGTACAACAGAAAGTCATCACAACCAGACAGAAACAAACCGCAAACACACTTAACACTTGAATCTAAGTGTAGAGTCGAACGTTAACACTTTAATTTTGATCATATGACATTAAACTAATATTTAATTACCTCATTTATTTTTTTTATAATTTTAATAATGTAAATATTAGCATTTTAGCTCAATAGCTTCCAGGCAATGTGACCCAACGACTCCAAATGAGTGTACAAACATAGTACTAGACTGCCTAGTCAGGACACACCTCTTTATATTCCATTTAAATACTTGATTTACTTTCAATCATTTCTTTAATGCAAATATTAGCATTTTATCTCAATCGCGTCCAGGCCATGTGACCCTAAAGATTCCAAAACAGTGCAGCAACATAGAACTAGACTGCCTAGTCAGGACACACCTCTTTTTATTCCATTTTAGTACCTCCCATAATTTCTTTTTAATCCATTTTTAACGGTAATTCGTTGATGGTCCCTAAATGAGACCACGGTTGTTGAGAGCGATGGGTCGGACTTTGTACAAGCCGTGATCGTGCACCTATCTCGGGGTGGAGAAGGAGGAGGGTGCCGTTGGATCTGGAGCGAATGTCTGTTGAATATCCAACCTGGAACTGATTTCAGCGCGGTACGTTGTCGGAGGTGATCAGCTCCGACCTCTGCGGACGCTCGGTGCTCACAGTGCCCAGGGCAGAGCAGCGTTACCTCGGCCTGTCCTGATGAAATGATCCGCTGGCTCAGACGTCTCACAGATGCTTGGTGTGATCCATAGATTTGTGGTTGACGTGTTACTTTGTTTTTAATGTAAACACTTTGTATATTATTACTAATAATTGATTTTACCTTCGAATTTTAGGTTTATATTAAAGTGGCACGGCCATTGTATATGTATTTGTTAAAATCCCAAGTCTCCTCCTCACCTGCCTCATCACTGGCACACCTACCTGGACCACACCCCTAATCCTATATAACCCGCCCCTTCCGCCCTTTGACCCCCCTATTTTCCCTCCAAACAATCCACGAGAACAAAGGGACACTGGCTGTGAGTTTTATGGACGTTCACTCATTTAATGATTCATTTGGTTGATACTACATCTTGTATGAAGACTTACTTATTGCTTGTGTGTCATTATACTAGATTCCTGAGTTTAATCCTTTGCTAAAGAGAGGAAAGTAAGAGTGGATGTATTATTGATGTTAGTCTAAGACAACCTCATTTCTTATTGTATATTTGATACTTTCTAGATTGTAATATTTCCTTTATCATTTTCATATAGACAGAATCATCCACCATTACCCCTCATCACCGACTACCGTTTACTTGGAAATAAAATATTGCAACTTGGAAAGCTGCCTGGATCCTGTGTTTAAATGTGCACCCAACATATGATGTTCAGTCAATCACCGCCACTATAGTGTACAGTTCTTTCATATTTGTGTATGTATTTGAATATAAATGTACAATTGTAAGTTCAAATAAATAATACATTAACTGTCAGTTGATGTACTGATATCTATGAGTAGTCTAGTGAAAAACAGACGTAGCACCATCAGTAGCTCTTTGTGTTTTATGTCACAGGTCTCCATCAACATATGCAGCACTCGGGCATGAAGAAACTGTGAATTCAGCTCCTCCTTGCCGAACTAAAAGAGAGACGACCTGCACTCTTTAGTGAAGCTCAAGTGAGTGAAAGAGGATGGTGACACCCACACACTGTCAAAGTCATCGTTGTAGCAATGCCTCATCTGGAAAAGAGTTTTAATATGACAGCGAGGCTCATTTCAGCACCGTGGACAGCGCTATGAAATCACGGCACACATTGACAAATAAAATCATGCGCATGCTCAAGCTACAATACAATTTCAAATGAATTCTTTTTTTTTTTTAGATACAAGGAAGTGCGGTGCGGCCCGGCCCCGCCAGGATCCCACCTCGGCCTGGCGCGTGTCGGTCTTCACTTAAGCCGCGCGGCGTGGCGCACAAACCTACAAACCTGCTACAAACCCCAGACTGGATTCGGTTTACTGGCGTGAGTACAGTCCTCACAGTTTAAGTGAGGACACGCACTTGTATTCTCAGTTTGGTATAAGATGTGAGTACAGTGTAACGCCACATTTCACAACTAATACATGCAACATGTTTACCTTTTTATTGACAGTGCTTCTATTTGACTATTGCATCGCAAGTAGTGATGATGACATCATGTTTTCTTTTTTAAGTTGAATGATTTGTCTGAATACACTGAAAACACTGCACATGTGTTTGTTCCTTTTTCAGGATGAGTTGGAAGCAACCCAAGAAGGGCAGTGGCCCTGGTGGCAGTAGTGAATGAAGATCAGGTTCCTGCAGGAGTTCCCTTTGAAACTCACCATGTGTCTCTGGTCCTCACAATCAGGTTGTAATGGCTCACACACTGATCTACGCTCTCCATTTGAAGTTGTCAGAAGTAGAATGTAATAATTTGATTTAGTAGAAAGAAAAGAGTCCATTCAACTTAAGTATTAACATTTGTATAAAGAAGATCATTTCAGTTCAGATAAATCCGTTTCACATAAGTGTCACATACTTAGTAGTTTTCATTAACTGAATGGAATTAGTACAATGCACTTTACCCAAGTTACTTTAACAACAAATACTTGAGTTACTTGTACTCAAATCAAATACTTTTGTATGCTTAAATTGTTTGAGTTAATAAACTTAATTGGTTTCCTAAATGGTTAAAGTTGAAGTAACTCATTCCCCGCAGACAAGATACATTCTCAACATTAACTTCATAAAACCAGAGACCATTATGGCTACATTGTTGAAATGAAAGAAACACACTCAGTGCAAACATAGCCACAATCTGGAAATATAAAATGAGGTGGCCCCGTGACGCTGCCGACACCGAGGCTCATTTCATCACCGTGGACAGCGCTATGAAATCACGGCACACATTGACAAATGAACTCATGTGCATGCTCAAGCTACAATACAATTTCAAATGCATTCTTTTCTTTTTTTCTTTAGATACAAGGAAGTGCGGTGCGCCCGGCCCCGCCAGGATCCCACCTCAGCCCGGCGCGTGTCGGTCTTCACTTAAGCCGCGCGGCGTGGCGCGGCACACAGGCGCACACTCCATATCCACACTCCGGCTCAACGCGCACCGCAGCCACTGAACCACCAGGCTCCTCAGTCACAGCGCACATGTTTTCAATAATAAGCCCCGCCCCAAACATTTCAAGCTTTCACACCTGATTGGCTGACCATTGTGCCAATATTTAAACTCCTGTGTTGACAGCCGCACCAGAGGGACAGATCACAGATGTAAGTTTGACGTTACTTTGTTTCCTTGTTTCTTCACTGACATCAGTCTTCTTCTCATCTCTTGTCTTTAATGAAACGATCACAGTCACCTGTTTTTGTCTCACTCTCTGTTTGCAGCATCAACGCAAACCTGCTACAAAACCCGGACTGGTATTCATGGACGGACTGAACTGGATTTGGTTTGCTGGTGTGAGTACAACAGAAACTCATCACAACCAAACAGAAACAAACACACTTAACACTTAATTGTAAGTGTACACTCAAACTTTAACACTTTTTTTTTATCATATGACATTTAAACTAATATTTAAATAAACATTTAGTTTGGAATGAGTATCAAGTAAAACCTGAAGTGGAGCTCCACTGAATATTATTCTTATTATTATTATTATTGTTGTTACTAAGTGATGACGAAAAAAACCCAGGTCAGTATTTTGTAACCTAAGAAAACCAATGTGATGTAAGTAATTATTGAAAAGGCTATTTATTAATTTAAATAATTAATGACACTTAAGTCATTATTTAATGGTGTATTTATTAATATAAATCATCTAAAAAGGCTTGGGTTTCTAGTAACTAACTGGTGCTAACTAACTCAGCAGCCAGGAGTCACACTGTGAGTGGCTAATTGGAAGAATCAGTAGAGGAGAGGAAAGTAGAGGAAACCAGGTGCATGTACAGTGAATTTGGTCAATATTGCTTCTTGCAATAAAGAGTTACAGGGTGCTGTCACATTTCGGCAGGGCCTGCCGAGAAGTGACTGCACCCTGTAACTCTGGATTGTTCGGGCTTACATTCTCTATCTTTTCAGCATTAGCAGTCGAGGAAAACAGGTGCATGTACAATGAATTTGGTCAGTATCGCTCCTTCAAACAACGACTTATAGGGTGTACCCTGTATACAGTATTATATCTACCAGTAGACCTACGCTCACTACCTCTTAACCGATGCGCGTTCCCGTCGGAGGCAGTCATTTTTCGGCAAGGTTCAATGTGTTGTGCCTTCAGATGGTGTTCTGCACACTTTGGTTGCGCTGATTTGAGTTCCTTTTGCTTTCTTAGCATGGCCTTTCTGCTGATCGTTGACCTCAACATGGCATCACTGTATATTTTCTGTTTGTCACACCGTGGTTGTGCAAGCAGTTTGTAAAAATACTACCAGTAACCATGCCACATTAAAAGCTCCTTGAATCACCTTTCTTCCTAATGCTGATAGTCTGTTTGAACTTGATTTGGGCGTCCTGATCATGTCTACCTGCCTAAATGCAATGACTTACTGCCATGTGATTGGCTCCTTCAATCAGTGTGTTCATAAACAGAAAATGTGTACCTAATAAATTGGCAGATGTGTGTTTAAATCCAACCAGGAAGGAATATAGAAAGCAGTTTATAGTAGACATGTAGTTTTTCCTCTGCAGCTATAGGTGGGTGGAGTTTGCAGTGCAGCTTCTGTGGCGTTTGTTTTGTTCACCGTTGTTGGAGACCATTATGGCTACATTGTTGAAATTAAAGAAACACACTCAGTGCAAACATAGCCACAATCTGGAAATATAAAATGAGGTCACCCTGTGACGCTGCCGACACCGAGGCTCATTTCAGCACCGTGGACAGCGCTATGAAATCACGGCACACATTGACAAATAAACTCATGAGTACAGTCCTCACAGTTTAAGTGAGGACACGCACCGCTGCCGCGGAACCACAAGGCTCCCCAGTTACGACAGGTACCGCCGCCGCAGCGCACGGCACCGGAACCGCAGCCGCGGAGCGCACGGAGCGCACAGCAGCCTCGGAGCCCGCGCAAACCCAGATACATTCAAGATACATTCTCAACATTAACTTCATAAAAAAAGTGCGGTGCGCCCGGCCCCGCCTCGGCCCGGCGCGTGTCGGTCTTCACTTAAGCCGCGCGGCGTGGCGCAGCGCACAGGCGCACCCTCCATATCCGCACAACGGCGCGACGCGCACCGCAGCCGCTGAACCACCAGGCTCCTCAGTTGCCACATGTACCGCAGCCACAGCACACGGCACCGAGATCCCACCTCGGCCCGGCGCGTGTCGGTCCTCACTTAAGCCACGCGGCGGGGCACACAGTCAGCGCAAACACGACACGTACCGCCGCCGCAGCGCCAAACGCACAGCAGCCGCGGAACCAGCGTCTCAGCAGACGCCATCCCTGCCGTGAAAACGCGGAAACACACTAAACTACAAACAACGCCACATTTCACAAATAATACATGCAACATGTTTACCTTTTTATTGACAGTGCTTCTATTTGACTATTGCATCGCAAGTAGTGATGATGACATCATGTTTTCTTTTTTAAGTTGAATGATTTGTCTGAATACACTGAAAACACTGAACATGTGTTTGTTCCCGAGCCACTCCATATCCACACTCCGGCGCACCGCTGCCGCTGAACCACCAGGCTCCTCAGTTGCGACACGTACCGCAGCCACAGCACACGGCACCGAGATCCCACCTCGGCCCGGCGCGTGTCGGTCCTCACTTAAGCCGCGCGGCGGGGCACACAGTCAGCGCAAACACGACACGTACCGCCACCGCAGCGCCAAACGCACAGCAGCCGCGGAATCAGCGTCTCAGCAGACGCCATCCCTGCCGTGAAAACGCGGAAACACACTAAACTACAAACAACGCCACATTTCACAAATAATACATGCAACATGTTTACCTTTTTATTGACAGTGCTTCTATTTGACTATTGCATCGCAAGTAGTGATGATGACATCATGTTTTCTTTTTTAAGTTGAATGATTTGTCTGAATACACTGAAAACACTGAACATGTGTTTGTTCCCTTTTCAGGATGAGTTGGAAGCAACCCAAGAGGGGCAGTGGCCCTGGTGGCAGTAGTGAATGAAGATCAGGTTAGTTTACTGGCCTGAGTACAGTCCTCACAGTTTAAGTGAGGACACGCACCGCGGCCGCGGAACCACAAGGCTCCCCAGTTACGACAGGTACCGCCGCCGCAGCGCACGGCACCGGAACCGCAGCCGCGGAGCGCACGGAGCGCACAGCAGCCACGGAGCCCGCGCAAACCGAGATACATTCAAGATACATTCTCAACATTAACTTCATAAAAAAAGTGCGGTGCGCCCGGCCCCGCCTCGGCCCGGCGCGTGTCGGTCTTCACTTAAGCCGCGCGGCGTGGCGCAGCGCACAGGCGCACCCTCCATATCCGCACAACGGCGCGACGCGCACCGCAGCCGCTGAACCACCAGGCTCCTCAGTTGCCACACGTACCGCAGCCACAGCACACGGCACCGAGATCCCACCTCGGCCCGGCGCGTGTCGGTCCTCACTTAAGCCGCGCGGCGGGGCACACAGTCAGCGCAAACACGACACGTACCGCCGCCGCAGCGCCAAACGCACAGCAGCCGCGGAACCAGCGTCTCAGCAGACGCCATCCCTGCCGTGAAAACGCGGAAACACACTAAACTACAAACAACGCCACATTTCACAAATAATACATGCAACATGTTTACCTTTTTATTGACAGTGCTTCTATTTGACTATTGCATCGCAAGTAGTGATGATGACATCATGTTTTCTTTTTTAAGTTGAATGATTTGTCTGAATACACTGAAAACACTGAACATGTGTTTGTTCCCTTTTCAGGATGAGTTGGAAGCAACCCAAGAGGGGCAGTGGCCCTGGTGGCAGTAGTGAATGAAGATCAGGTTAGTTTACTGGCCTGAGTACAGTCCTCACAGTTTAAGTGAGGACACGCACCGCGGCCGCGGAACCACAAGGCTCCCCAGTTACGACAGGTACCGCCGCCGCAGCGCACGGCACCGGAACCGCAGCCGCGGAGCGCACGGAGCGCACAGCAGCCACGGAGCCCGCGCAAACCGAGATACATTCAAGATACATTCTCAACATTAACTTCATAAAAAAAGTGCGGTGCGCCCGGCCCCGCCTCGGCCCGGCGCGTGTCGGTCTTCACTTAAGCCGCGCGGCGTGGCGCAGCGCACAGGCGCACCCTCCATATCCGCACAACGGCGCGACGCGCACCGCAGCCGCTGAACCACCATGCTCCTCAGTTGCCACACGTACCGCAGCCACAGCACACGGCACCGAGATCCCACCTCGGCCCGGCGCGTGTCGGTCCTCACTTAAGCCGCGCGGCGGGGCACACAGTCAGCGCAAACACGACACGTACCGCCGCCGCAGCGCCAAACGCACAGCAGCCGCGGAACCAGCGTCTCAGCAGACGCCATCCCTGCCGTGAAAACGCGGAAACACACTAAACTACAAACAACGCCACATTTCACAAATAATACATGCAACATGTTTACCTTTTTATTGACAGTGCTTCTATTTGACTATTGCATCGCAAGTAGTGATGATGACATCATGTTTTCTTTTTTAAGTTGAATGATTTGTCTGAATACACTGAAAACACTGAACATGTGTTTGTTCCCTTTTCAGGATGAGTTGGAAGCAACCCAAGAGGGGCAGTGGCCCTGGTGGCAGTAGTGAATGAAGATCAGGTTAGTTTACTGGCCTCAGTACAGTCCTCACAGTTTAAGTGAGGACACGCACCGCGGCCGCGGAACCACAAGGCTCCCCAGTTACGACAGGTACCGCCGCTGCAGCGCACGGCACCGGAACTGCAGCCGCGGAGCGCACGGAGCGCACAGCAGCCACGGAGCCTGCGCAAACCGAGATACATTCAAGATACATTCTCAACATTAACTTCATAAAAAAAGTGCGGTGCGCCCGGCCCCGCCTCGGCCCGGCGCGTGTCGGTCTGCACTTAAGCCGCGCGGCGTGGCGCAGCGCACAGGCGCACCCTCCATATCCGCACAACGGCGCGACGCGCACCGCAGCCGCTGAACCACCAGGCTCCTCAGTTGCCACACGTACCGCAGCCACAGCACACGGCACCGAGATCCCACCTCGGCCCGGCGCGTGTCGGTCCTCACTTAAGCCGCGCGGCGGGGCACACAGTCAGCGCAAACACGACACGTACCGCCGCCGCAGCGCCAAACGCAAAGCAGCCGCGGAACCAGCGTCTCAGCAGACGCCATCCCTGCCGTGAAAACGCGGAAACACACTAAACTACAAACAACGCCACATTTCACAAATAATACATGCAACATGTTTACCTTTTTATTGACAGTGCTTCTATTTGACTATTGCATCGCAAGTAGTGATGATGACATCATGTTTTCTTTTTTAAGTTGAATGATTTGTCTGAATACACTGAAAACACTGAACATGTGTTTGTTCCCTTTTCAGGATGAGTTGGAAGCAACCCAAGAGGGGCAGTGGCCCTGGTGGCAGTAGTGAATGAAGATCAGGTTAGTTTACTGGCCTGAGTACAGTCCTCACAGTTTAAGTGAGGACACGCACCGCGGCCGCGGAACCACAAGGCTCCCCAGTTACGACAGGTACCGCCGCCGCAGCGCACGGCACCGGAACCGCAGCCGCGGAGCGCACGGAGCGCACAGCAGCCACGGAGCCCGCGCAAACCGAGATACATTCAAGATACATTCTCAACATTAACTTCATAAAAAAAGTGCGGTGCGCCCGGCCCCGCCTCGGCCCGGCGCGTGTCGGTCTTCACTTAAGCCGCGCGGCGTGGCGCAGCGCACAGGCGCACCCTCCATATCCGCACAACGGCGCGACGCGCACCGCAGCCGCTGAACCACCATGCTCCTCAGTTGCCACACGTACCGCAGCCACAGCACACGGCACCGAGATCCCACCTCGGCCCGGCGCGTGTCGGTCCTCACTTAAGCCGCGCGGCGGGGCACACAGTCAGCGCAAACACGACACGTACCGCCGCCGCAGCGCCAAACGCACAGCAGCCGCGGAACCAGCGTCTCAGCAGACGCCATCCCTGCCGTGAAAACGCGGAAACACACTAAACTACAAACAACGCCACATTTCACAAATAATACATGCAACATGTTTACCTTTTTATTGACAGTGCTTCTATTTGACTATTGCATCGCAAGTAGTGATGATGACATCATGTTTTCTTTTTTAAGTTGAATGATTTGTCTGAATACACTGAAAACACTGAACATGTGTTTGTTCCCGAGCCACTCCATATCCACACTCCGGCGCACCGCTGCCGCTGAACCACCAGGCTCCTCAGTTGCGACACGTACCGCAGCCACAGCACACGGCACCGAGATCCCACCTCGGCCCGGCGCGTGTCGGTCCTCACTTAAGCCGCGCGGCGGGGCACACAGTCAGCGCAAACACGACACGTACCGCCACCGCAGCGCCAAACGCACAGCAGCCGCGGAATCAGCGTCTCAGCAGACGCCATCCCTGCCGTGAAAACGCGGAAACACACTAAACTACAAACAACACCACATTTCACAAATAATACATGCAACATGTTTACCTTTTTATTGACAGTGCTTCTATTTGACTATTGCATCGCAAGTAGTGATGATGACATCATGTTTTCTTTTTTAAGTTGAATGATTTGTCTGAATACACTGAAAACACTGAACATGTGTTTGTTCCCTTTTCAGGATGAGTTGGAAGCAACCCAAGAGGGGCAGTGGCCCTGGTGGCAGTAGTGAATGAAGATCAGGTTCCTGCAGGAGTTCCCTTTGAAACTCACCATGTGTCTCTGGTCCTCACAATCAGGTTGTAATGGCTCACACACTGATCTACGCTCTCCATTTGAAGTTGTCAGAAGTAGAATGTAATAATTTGATTTAGTAGAAAGAAAAGAGTCAATTCAACTTAAGTATTAACATTTGTATAAAGAAGATCATTTCAGTTCAGATAAATCCGTTTCACATAAGTGTCACATACTTAGTAGTTTTCATTAACTGAATGGAATTAGTACAATGCACTTTACCCAAGTTACTTTAACAACAAATACTTGAGTTACTTGTACTCAAATCAAATACTTTTGTATGCTTAAATTGTTTGAGTTAATAAACTTAATTGGTTTCCTAAATGGTTAAAGTTGAAGTAACTCATTCCCCGCAGACAAGACACATTCTCAACATTAACTTCATAAAACCAGAGACCATTATGGCTACATTGTTGAAATGAAAGAAACACACTCAGTGCAAACATAGACACAATCTGGAAATATAAAATGAGGTGGCCCCGTGACCCTGCCGACACCGAGGCTCATTTCATCACCGTGGACAGCGCTATGAAATCACGGCACACATTGACAAATGAACTCATGTGCATGCTCAAGCTACAATACAATTTCAAATGCATTCTTTTCTCTTTTTTTTTAGATACAAGGAAGTGCGGTGCGCCCGGCCCCGCCAGGATCCCACCTCAGCCCGGCGCGCGTCGGTCTTCACTTAAGCCGCGCGGCGTGGCGCGGCACACAGGCGCACACTCCATATCCACACTCCGGCTCAACGCGCACCGCAGCCACTGAACCACCAGGCTCCTCAGTCACAGCGCACATGTTTTCAATAATAAGCCCCGCCCCAAACATTTCAAGCTTTCACACCTGATTGGCTGACCATTGTGCCAATATTTAAACTCCTGTGTTGACTGCCGCACCAGAGGGAGAGGAGATGCTGACAGATCACAGACGTAAGTTTGACGTTACTTTGTTTCCTTGTTTTCTCACTGACTCCAGTCTTCTTCTCATCTCTTGTCTTTAATGAAACCATCACAGCCCCATGTTTGTGTCTCACTCTCTGTTTGCAGCACCAATGCAAACCTGCTACAGTACAAACCTGCTACAAACCCCAGACTGGATTCGGTTTACTGGCGTGAGTACAACAGAAAGTCATCACAACCAGACAGAAACAAACCGCAAACACACTTAACACTTGAATCTAAGTGTAGAGTCGAACGTTAACACTTTAATTTTGATCATATGACATTAAACTAATATTTAATTACCTCATTTATTTTTTTTATAATTTTAATAATGTAAATATTAGCATTTTAGCTCAATAGCTTCCAGGCAATGTGACCCAAAGACTCCAAATGAGTGTACAAACATAGTACTAGACTGCCTAGTCAGGACACACCTCTTTATATTCCATTTAAATACTTGATTTACTTTCAATCATTTCTTTAATGCAAATATTAGCATTTTATCTCAATCGCGTCCAGGCCATGTGACCCTAAAGATTCCAAAACAGTGCAGCAACATAGAACTAGACTGCCTAGTCAGGACACACCTCTTTTTATTCCATTTTAGTACCTCCCATAATTTTTTTTAATCCATTTTTAACGGTAATTCGTTGATGGTCCCTAAATGAGACCACGGTTGTTGAGAGCGATGGGTCGGACTTTGTACAAGCCGTGATCGTGCACCTATCTCGGGGTGGAGAAGGAGGAGGGTGCCGTTGGATCTGGAGCGAATGTCTGTTGAATATCCAACCTGGAACTGATTTCAGCGCGGTACGTTGTCGGAGGTGATCAGCTCCGACCTCTGCGGACGCTCGGTGCTCACAGTGCCCAGGGCAGAGCAGCGTTACCTCGGCCTGTCCTGATGAAATGATCCTCTGGCTCAGACGTCTCTCAGATGCTTGGTGTGATCCATAGATTTGTGGTTGACATGTTACTTTGTTTTTAATGTAAACACTTTGTATATTATTACTAATAATTGATTTTACCTTCGAATTTTAGGTTTATATTAAAGTGGCACGGCCATTGTATATGTATTTGTTAAAATCCCAAGTCTCCTCCTCACCTGCCTCATCACTGGCCCACCTACCTGGACCACACCCCTAATCCTATATAACCCGCCCCTTCCGCCCTTTGACCCCCCTATTTTCCCTCCAAACAATCCACGAGAACAAAGGGACACTGGCTGTGAGTTTTATGGACGTTCACTCATTTAATGATTCATTTGGTTGATACTACATCTTGTATGAAGACTTACTTATTGCTTGTGTGTCATTATACTAGATTCCTGAGTTTAATCCTTTGCTAAAGAGAGGGAAGTAAGAGTGGATGTATTATTGATGTTAGTCTAAGACAACCTCATTTCTTATTGTATATTTGATACTTTCTAGATTGTAATATTTCCTTTATCATTTTCATATAGACAGAATCATCCACCATTACCCCTCATCACCGACTACCGTTTACTTGGAAATAAAATATTGCAACTTGGAAAGCTGCCTGGATCCTGTGTTTAAATGTGCACCCAACATATGATGTTCAGTCAATCACCGCCACTATAGTGTACAGTTCTTTCATATTTGTGTATGTATTTGAATATAAATGTACAATTGTAAGTTCAAATAAATAATACATTAACTGTCAGTTGATGTACTGATATCTATGAGTAGTCTAGTGAAAAACAGACGTAGCACCATCAGTAGCTCTTTGTGTTTTATGTCACAGGTCTCCATCAACATATGCAGCACTCGGGCATGAAGAAACTGTGAATTCAGCTCCTCCTTGCCGAACTAAAAGAGAGACGACCTGCACTCTTTAGTGAAGCTCAAGTGAGTGAAAGAGGATGGTGACACCCACACACTGTCAAAGTCATTGTTGTAGCAATGCCTCATCTGGAAAAGAGTTTTAATATGACAGCGAGGCTCATTTCAGCACCGTGGACAGCGCTATGAAATCACGGCACACATTGACAAATAAAATCATGCGCATGCTCAAGCTACAATACAATTTCAAATGCATTCTTTTCTTTTTATTAAGATACAAGGAAGTGCGGTGCGGCCCGGCGCGTGTCGGTCTTCACTTAAGCCGCGGCGCACCCTCCATATCCACACTCCGGCGCGACGCGCACTGCAGCCGCTGAACCACCAGGCTCCTCAGTTGCGACACGTACCGCAGCCACAGCGCCCAGCCCTGCCGAGATCCCACCTCGGCCTGGCGCGTGTCGGTCTTCACTTAAGTCGCGCGGCGTGGCGCACAAACCTACAAACCTGCTACAAACCCCAGACTGGATTCGGTTTACTGGCGTGAGTACAGTCCTCACAGTTTAAGTGAGGACACGCACTTGTATTCTCAGTTTGGTATAAGATGTGAGTACAGTGTAACGCCACATTTCACAACTAATACATGCAACATGTTTACCTTTTTATTGACAGTGCTTCTATTTGACTATTGCATCGCAAGTAGTGATGATGACATCATGTTTTCTTTTTTAAGTTGAATGATTTGTCTGAATACACTGAAAACACTGAACATGTGTTTGTTCCCTTTTCAGGATGAGTTGGAAGCAACCCAAGAGGGGCAGTGGCCCTGGTGGCAGTAGTGAATGAAGATCAGGTTCCTGCAGGAGTTCCCTTTGAAACTCACCATGTGTCTCTGGTCCTCACAATCAGGTTGTAATGGCTCACACACTGATCTACGCTCTCCATTTGAAGTTGTCAGAAGTAGAATGTAATAATTTGATTTAGTAGAAAGAAAAGAGTCAATTCAACTTAAGTATTAACATTTGTATAAAGAAGATCATTTCAGTTCAGATAAATCCGTTTCACATAAGTGTCACATACTTAGTAGTTTTCATTAACTGAATGGAATTAGTACAATGCACTTTACCCAAGTTACTTTAACAACAAATACTTGAGTTACTTGTACTCAAATCAAATACTTTTGTATGCTTAAATTGTTTGAGTTAATAAACTTAATTGGTTTCCTAAATGGTTAAAGTTGAAGTAACTCATTCCCCGCAGACAAGATACATTCTCAACATTAACTTCATAAAACCAGAGACCATTATGGCTACATTGTTGAAATGAAAGAAACACACTCAGTGCAAACATAGCCACAATCTGGAAATATAAAATGAGGTGGCCCCGTGACGCTGCCGACACCGAGGCTCATTTCATCACCGTGGACAGCGCTATGAAATCACGGCACACATTGACAAATGAACTCATGTGCATGCTCAAGCTACAATACAATTTCAAATGCATTCTTTTCTTTTTTTCTTTAGATACAAGGAAGTGCGGTGCGCCCGGCCCCGCCAGGATCCCACCTCAGCCCGGCGCGTGTCGGTCTTCACTTAAGCCGCGCGGCGTGGCGCGGCACACAGGCGCACACTCCATATCCACACTCCGGCTCAACGCGCACCGCAGCCACTGAACCACCAGGCTCCTCAGTCACAGCGCACATGTTTTCAATAATAAGCCCCGCCCCAAACATTTCAAGCTTTCACACCTGATTGGCTGACCATTGTGCCAATATTTAAACTCCTGTGTTGACAGCCGCACCAGAGGGAGAGGAGATGCTGACAGATCACAGACGTAAGTTTGACGTTACTTTGTTTCCTTGTTTTCTCACTGACTCCAGTCTTCTTCTCATCTCTTGTCTTTAATGAAACCATCACAGTCCCATGTTTGTGTCTCACTCTCTGTTTGCAGCACCAATGCAAACCTGCTACAGTACAAACCTGCTACAAACCCCAGACTGGATTCGGTTTACTGGCGTGAGTACAACAGAAAGTCATCACAACCAGACAGAAACAAACCGCAAACACACTTAACACTTGAATCTAAGTGTAGAGTCGAACGTTAACACTTTAATTTTGATCATATGACATTAAACTAATATTTAATTACCTCATTTATTTTTTTTATAATTTTAATAATGTAAATATTAGCATTTTAGCTCAATAGCTTCCAGGCAATGTGACCCAAAGACTCCAAGTGAGTGTACAAACATAGTACTAGACTGCCTAGTCAGGACACACCTCTTTATATTCCATTTAAATACTTGATTTACTTTCAATCATTTCTTTAATGCAAATATTAGCATTTTATCTCAATCGCGTCCAGGCCATGTGACCCTAAAGATTCCAAAACAGTGCAGCAACATAGAACTAGACTGCCTAGTCAGGACACACCTCTTTTTATTCCATTTTAGTACCTCCCATAATTTTTTTTAATCCATTTTTAACGGTAATTCGTTGATGGTCCCTAAATGAGACCACGGTTGTTGAGAGCGATGGGTCGGACTTTGTACAAGCCGTGATCGTGCACCTATCTCGGGGTGGAGAAGGAGGAGGGTGCCGTTGGATCTGGAGCGAATGTCTGTTGAATATCCAACCTGGAACTGATTTCAGCGCGGTACGTTGTCGGAGGTGATCAGCTCCGCCTCTGCGGACGCTCGGTGCTCACAGTGCCCAGGGCAGAGCAGCGTTACCTCGGCCTGTCCTGATGAAATGATCCTCTGGCTCAGACGTCTCTCAGATGCTTGGTGTGATCCATAGATTTGTGGTTGACGTGTTACTTTGTTTTTAATGTAAACACTTTGTATATTATTACTAATAATTGATTTTACCTTCGAATTTTAGGTTTATATTAAAGTGGCACGGCCATTGTATATGTATTTGTTAAAATCCCAAGTCTCCTCCTCACCTGCCTCATCACTGGCACACCTACCTGGACCACACCCCTAATCCTATATAACCCGCCCCTTCCGCCCTTTGACCCCCCTATTTTCCCTCCAAACAATCCACGAGAACAAAGGGACACTGGCTGTGAGTTTTATGGACGTTCACTCATTTAATGATTCATTTGGTTGATACTACATCTTGTATGAAGACTTACTTATTGCTTGTGTGTCATTATACTAGATTCCTGAGTTTAATCCTTTGCTAAAGAGAGGAAAGTAAGAGTGGATGTATTATTGATGTTAGTCTAAGACAACCTCATTTCTTATTGTATATTTGATACTTTCTAGATTGTAATATTTCCTTTATCATTTTCATATAGACAGAATCATCCACCATTACCCCTCATCACCGACTACCGTTTACTTGGAAATAAAATATTGCAACTTGGAAAGCTGCCTGGATCCTGTGTTTAAATGTGCACCCAACATATGATGTTCAGTCAATCACCACCACTATAGTGTACAGTTCTTTCATATTTGTGTATGTATTTGAATATAAATGTACAATTGTAAGTTCAAATAAATAATACATTAACTGTCAGTTGATGTACTGATATCTATGAGTAGTCTAGTGAAAAACAGACGTAGCACCATCAGTAGCTCTTTGTGTTTTATGTCACAGGTCTCCATCAACATATGCAGCACTCGGGCATGAAGAAACTGTGAATTCAGCTCCTCCTTGCCGAACTAAAAGAGAGACGACCTGCACTCTTTAGTGAAGCTCAAGTGAGTGAAAGAGGATGGTGACACCCACACACTGTCAAAGTCATCGTTGTAGCAATGCCTCATCTGGAAAAGAGTTTTAATATGACAGCGAGGCTCATTTCAGCACCGTGGACAGCGCTATGAAATCACGGCACACATTGACAAATAAAATCATGCGCATGCTCAAGCTACAATACAATTTCAAATGCATTCTTTTCTTTTTTTTAAGATACAAGGAAGTGCGGTGCGGCCCGGCGCGTGTCGGTCTTCACTTAAGCCGCGGCGCACCCTCCATATCCACACTCCGGCGCGACGCGCACTGCAGCCGCTGAACCACCAGGCTCCTCAGTTGCGACACGTACCGCAGCCACAGCGCCCAGCCCTGCCGAGATCCCACCTCGGCCTGGCGCGTGTCGGTCTTCACTTAAGCCGCGCAGCGTGGCGCACAAACCTACAAACCTGCTACAAACCCCAGACTGGATTCGGTTTACTGGCGTGAGTACAGTCCTCACAGTTTAAGTGAGGACACGCACTTGTATTCTCAGTTTGGTATAAGATGTGAGTACAGTGTAACGCCACATTTCACAACTAATACATGCAACATGTTTACCTTTTTATTGACAGTGCTTCTATTTGACTATTGCATCGCAAGTAGTGATGATGACATCATGTTTTCTTTTTTAAGTTGAATGATTTGTCTGAATACACTGAAAACACTGAACATGTGTTTGTTCCCTTTTCAGGATGAGTTGGAAGCAACCCAAGAGGGGCAGTGGCCCTGGTGGCAGTAGTGAATGAAGATCAGGTTCCTGCAGGAGTTCCCTTTGAAACTCACCATGTGTCTCTGGTCCTCACAATCAGGTTGTAATGGCTCACACACTGATCTACGCTCTCCATTTGAAGTTGTCAGAAGTAGAATGTAATAATTTGATTTAGTAGAAAGAAAAGAGTCCATTCAACTTAAGTATTAACATTTGTATAAAGAAGATCATTTCAGTTCAGATAAATCCGTTTCACATAAGTGTCACATACTTAGTAGTTTTCATTAACTGAATGGAATTAGTACAATGCACTTTACCCAAGTTACTTTAACAACAAATACTTGAGTTACT
This sequence comes from Solea solea, assembly GCF_958295425.1. Classification (NCBI taxonomy): domain Eukaryota; kingdom Metazoa; phylum Chordata; class Actinopteri; order Pleuronectiformes; family Soleidae; genus Solea; species Solea solea. The sequence continues at coordinate 3,940 of NW_026704014.1, read as the reverse complement.
TGTACTCAAATCAAATACTTTTGTATGCTTAAATTGTTTGAGTTAATAAACTTAATTGGTTTCCTAAATGGTTAAAGTTGAAGTAACTCATTCCCCGCAGACAAGATACATTCTCAACATTAACTTCATAAAACCAGAGACCATTATGGCTACATTGTTGAAATGAAAGAAACACACTCAGTGCAAACATAGCCACAATCTGGAAATATAAAATGAGGTGGCCCCGTGACGCTGCCGACACCGAGGCTCATTTCATCACCGTGGACAGCGCTATGAAATCACGGCACACATTGACAAATGAACTCATGTGCATGCTCAAGCTACAATACAATTTCAAATGCATTCTTTTCTTTTTTTCTTTAGATACAAGGAAGTGCGGTGCGCCCGGCCCCGCCAGGATCCCACCTCAGCCCGGCGCGTGTCGGTCTTCACTTAAGCTGCGCGGCGTGGCGCGGCACACAGGCGCACACTCCATATCCACACTCCGGCTCAACGCGCACCGCAGCCACTGAACCACCAGGCTCCTCAGTCACAGCGCACATGTTTTCAATAATAAGCCCCGCCCCAAACATTTCAAGCTTTCACACCTGATTGGCTGACCATTGTGCCAATATTTAAACTCCTGTGTTGACAGCCGCACCAGAGGGACAGATCACAGATGTAAGTTTGACGTTACTTTGTTTCCTTGTTTCTTCACTGACATCAGTCTTCTTCTCATCTCTTGTCTTTAATGAAACGATCACAGTCACCTGTTTGTGTCTCACTCTCTGTTTGCAGCATCAACGCAAACCTGCTACAAAACCCGGACTGGTATTCATGGACGGACTGAACTGGATTTGGTTTGCTGGTGTGAGTACAACAGAAACTCATCACAACCAAACAGAAACAAACACACTTAACACTTAATTGTAAGTGTACACTCAAACTTTAACACTTTTTTTTTATCATATGACATTTAAACTAATATTTAAATAAACATTTAGTTTGGAATGAGTATCAAGTAAAACCTGAAGTGGAGCTCCACTGAATATTATTCTTATTATTATTATTATTATTATTATTATTATTATTATTATTATTGTTACTAAGTGATGACGAAAAAAACCCAGGTCAGTATTTTGTAACCTAAGAAAACCAATGTGATGTAAGTAATTATTGAAAAGGCTATTTATTAATTTAAATAATTAATGACACTGAAGTCATTATTTAATGGTGTATTTATTAATATAAATCATCTAAAAAGGCTTGGGTTTCTAGTAACTAACTGGTGCTAACTAACTCAGCAGCCAGGAGTCACACTGTGAGTGGCTAATTGGAAGAATCAGTAGAGGAGAGGAAAGTAGAGGAAACCAGGTGCATGTACAGTGAATTTGGTCAATATTGCTTCTTGCAATAAAGAGTTACAGGGTGCTGTCACATTTCGGCAGGGCCTGCCGAGAAGTGACTGCACCCTGTAACTCTGGATTGTTAGGGCTTACATTCTCTATCTTTTCAGCATTAGCAGTCGAGGAAAACAGGTGCATGTACAATGAATTTGGTCAGTATCGCTCCTTCAAACAACGACTTATAGGGTGTACCCTGTATACAGTATTATATCTACCAGTAGACCTACGCTCACTACCTCTTAACCGATGCGCGTTCCCGTCGGAGGCAGTCATTTTTCGGCAAGGTTCAATGTGTTGTGCCTTCAGATGGTGTTCTGCACACTTTGGTTGCGCTGATTTGAGTTCCTTTTGCTTTCTTAGCATGGCCTTTCTGCTGATCGTTGACCTCAACATGGCATCACTGTATATTTTCTGTTTGTCACACCGTGGTTGTGCAAGCAGTTTCTAAAAATACTACCAGTAACCATGCCACATTAAAAGCTCCTTGAATCACCTTTCTTCCTAATGCTGATAGTCTGTTTGAACTTGATTTGGGCGTCCTGATCATGTCTACCTGCCTAAATGCAATGACTTACTGCCATGTGATTGGCTCCTTCAATCAGTGTGTTCATAAACAGAAAATGTGTACCTAATAAATTGGCAGATGTGTGTTTAAATCCAACCAGGAAGGAATATAGAAAGCAGTTTATAGTAGACATGTAGTTTTTCCTCTGCAGCTATAGGTGGGTGGAGTTTGCAGTGCAGCTTCTGTGGCGTTTGTTTTGTTCACCGTTGTTGGAGACCATTATGGCTACATTGTTGAAATTAAAGAAACACACTCAGTGCAAACATAGCCACAATCTGGAAATATAAAATGAGGTCACCCTGTGACGCTGCCGACACCGAGGCTCATTTCAGCACCGTGGACAGCGCTATGAAATCACGGCACACATTGACAAATAAACTCATGAGTACAGTCCTCACAGTTTAAGTGAGGACACGCACCGCGGCCGCGGAACCACAAGGCTCCCCAGTTGCGACACGTACCGCAGCCACAGCACACGGCACCGAGATCCCACCTCCCACCTACGTGTCATGTTTGCACCTCGGCCCGGCGCGTGTCGGTCCTCACTTAAGCCGCGCAGCGGGGCACACAGTCAGTGCAAACACGACATGTACCGCCGCCGCAGCGCCAAACGCACAGCAGCCGCGGAACCAGCGTCTCAGCAGACGCCATCCCTGCCGTGAAAACGCGGAAACACATTAAACTACAAACAACGCCACATTTCACAAATAATACATGCAACATGTTTACCTTTTTATTGACAGTGCTTCTATTTGACTATTGCATCGCAAGTAGTGATGATGACATCATGTTTTCTTTTTAAGTTGAATGATTTGTCTGAATACACTGAAAACACTGAACATGTGTTTGTTCCCTTTTCAGGATGAGTTGGAAGCAACCCAAGAGGGGCAGTGGCCCTGGTGGCAGTAGTGAATGAAGATCAGGTTCCTGCAGGAGTTCCCTTTGAAACTCACCATGTGTCTCTGGTCCTCACAATCAGGTTGTAATGGCTCACACACTGATCTACGCTCTCCATTTGAAGTTGTCAGAAGTAGAATGTAATAATTTGATTTAGTAGAAAGAAAAGAGTCAATTCAACTTAAGTATTAACATTTGTATAAAGAAGATCATTTCAGTTCAGATAAATCCGTTTCACATAAGTGTCACATACTTAGTAGTTTTCATTAACTGAATGGAATTAGTACAATGCACTTTACCCAAGTTACTTTAACAACAAATACTTGAGTTACTTGTACTCAAATCAAATACTTTTGTATGCTTAAATTGTTTGAGTTAATAAACTTAATTGGTTTCCTAAATGGTTAAAGTTGAAGTAACTCATTCCCCGCAGACAAGACACATTCTCAACATTAACTTCATAAAACCAGAGACCATTATGGCTACATTGTTGAAATGAAAGAAACACACTCAGTGCAAACATAGCCACAATCTGGAAATATAAAATGAGGTGGCCCCGTGACCCTGCCGACACCGAGGCTCATTTCATCACCGTGGACAGCGCTATGAAATCACGGCACACATTGACAAATGAACTCATGTGCATGCTCAAGCTACAATACAATTTCAAATGCATTCTTTTCTTTTTTTCTTTAGATACAAGGAAGTGCGGTGCGCCCGGCCCCGCCAGGATCCCACCTCAGCCCGGCGCGTGTCGGTCTTCACTTAAGCCGCGCGGCGTGGCGCGGCACACAGGCGCACACTCCATATCCACACTCCGGCTCAACGCGCACCGCAGCCACTGAACCACCAGGCTCCTCAGTCACAGCGCACATGTTTTCAATAATAAGCCCCGCCCCAAACATTTCAAGCTTTCACACATGATTGGCTGACCATTGTGCCAATATTTAAACTCCTGTGTTGACAGCCGCACCAGAGGGACAGATCACAGATGTAAGTTTGACGTTACTTTGTTTCCTTGTTTATTCACTGACATCAGTCTTCTTCTCATCTCTTGTCTTTAATGAAACGATCACAGTCACCTGTTTGTGTC